>NW_027099877.1:0-132343 GCF_031753505.1 Anomalospiza imberbis
AATGGACCGGTACGGACCAGTACGGACCAGTATGGGCCAGTACGGACCAGTACAAACCATTGCGGACCAGTATGGACCAGTGCGGACCAGAACGGACCTGTATGGACCAGAACAGTCCAGGACGGACCAGTACGGACCAGTACGGACCAGAACGGACCAATAGGGACCACTACGGACCAGTACGGACCAGTACAAACCAGTATGGACCAGTATGGACCAGTACGGACCATTATGGACCAGTACGGACCAGTATGGACCAGTGCGGACCAGAACGGACCAGTATGGACCAGTATGGACCAGTATGGATCAGTAGGGACCAGTACGGACCAGTACAAACCAGTATGGACCAGTATGGACCACTACGGACCAGTATGGACCAGTACTGACCAGTATGGACCAGTGCGGACCAGAACGGACCAGTATGGACCAGTATGGACCAGTATGGATCAGTAGGGACCAGTACGGACCAGGACGGACCAGTACGGACCAGTATGGACCAGTATGGACAAGTACGGACCAGTATGGACCAGTATGGACCAGTACGGACCAGAACGGACCAGAACGGACCACTATGGTCCAGTATGGACCAGTACGGACCAGTGGGGACCAGAACAGACCAGTACGGACGAGTACGGACCACTATGGTCCAGTATGGACCAGTGCGGACCAGTATAGACCAGTACGGACCAGGACGGACCAGTACGGACCAGTATGGACCAGTATGGATCAGTAGGGACCAATACGGACCAGGACGGAGCAGTACGGACCAGTATGGACCAGTACGGTCCAGAACGGACCAATAGGGAACTCTACGAACCAGTACGGACCAGTACGGACCACTACGGACCAGTATGGACCAGTACGGACCAGTACGGACCAGATCGGACCAGTACGGACCAGTATGGACCAGTGCAGACCAGAACAGACCAGTACGGACCAGTACGGACCAGTATGGACCAGTGCGGACCAGTATGGACCATTGCGGACCAGTATGGACCAGTATGGACCAGTACGGACCGGTACGGACCAGTACGGACCAGTATGGACCAGTGCGGACCAGAACGGACCAATAGGGAACACTACGGACCAGTACGGACCAGTGCGGACCAGAACAGACCAGTACGGACCAGAACGGACCAGTACGGACCAATATGGACCAGTGCGGACCAGAACAGACCAGTACGGACCAGTACGGACCAGTATGGACCAGTGCGGACAGGTATGGACCAGTGCGGACCAGTACGGACCAGTATGGACAAGGGCAGACCAGTACGGACCAGTACGGACCAGTATGGACCGGTATGGACCTGTACGGACCAGTACGGAACAGTATGGACCAGTATGGACCAGTGCGGACCAGTACGGACCAGTATGGACAAGGGCAGACCAGTACGGACCAGTACGGACCAGCACGGAACACTATGGACCAGTACGGAGCAGAATAGACCAGTACGGACCACTATGGACCAGTACGGACCAGAACGGACCAGTACGGACCAGTACAGAATACTAGGGACCAGTACGGACCACAAGGGGGCAGTACGGAGCAGTATGGACCAGTACGGACCAGGACGGACCAGTATGGACCAGTGAGGACCAGTGCGGACCAGAACCGACCAGTACGGACTAGGACGGACCACTATGGAACAGAACGTACCAGAACGGACCAGTACGGACTAGTAGGGACCAGTACGGACCGGTAGGGAACACTACGGACCAGTATGGACCAGTACGGACCAGAACGGACCAGTACGGACCACTATGGACCAGTACGGGCCAGAATGGACCAGTACGGACAACTATGGAACAGTACAGACCAGAACGGACCAGTATGGACCAGTGCGGACCAGAACAGACCAGTACGGACCAGTACGGACCAGTATGGACCAGTGCGGACCAGAACAGACCAGTACGGACCAGTACGGACCAGTATGGACCAGTGTGCACCAGTATGGACCAGTGCGGACCAGTGCGGAACAGAACGGACAAGTACGGACTAGTGCGGACCACTATGGAACAGAACGGACCAGTATGGACCAGTGCGGACCAGAACAGACCAGTATGGACCAGTATGGACCAGCACGGAACACTATGGACCAGTACGGACCAGAATGGACCACTATGGACCAGTACGGAGCAGAACGGACCAGTACGGACCAGTACGGACTACTAGTGACCAGTACGGACCACTAGGGGGCAGTACGGAGCACTATGGACCAGTATGGACCAGTGCGGACCAGTACGGACCAGTATGGACAAGGGCAGACCAGTACGGACCAGTACGGACCAGTATGGACCGGTATGGACCAGTACGGACCAGTACGGAATACTAGGGACCAGTACGGACCACAAGGGGGCAGTACGGAGCAGTATGGACCAGTACGGAGCAGGACGGACCAGTATGGACCAGTGAGGAGCAGTGCGGACCAGAACCGACCAGTACGGACCAGTACGGACTAGTACGGACCACTATGGAACAGAACGTACCAGAACGGACCAGTAAGGACTGGTAGGGACCAGTACGGACCGGTAGGGACCAGTACGGAACACTATGGACCAGTACGGACCAGAACGGACCAGTACGGACCACTATGGACCAGTACGGGCCAGAATGGACCAGTACGGACAACTATGGAACAGTACGGACCAGAACGGACCAGTATGGACCAGTGCGGACCAGAACAGACCAGTACGGACCAGTACGGACCAGTATGGACCAGTGCGGACCAGAACAGACCAGTAACGGACCAGTACGGACCAGTATGGACCAGTGTGCACCAGTATGGACCAGTGCGGACCAGTGCGGAACAGAACGGACAAGTACGGACTAGTGCGGACCACTATGGAACAGAACGGACCAGTATGGACCAGTGCGGACCAGAACAGACCAGTATGGACCAGTATGGACCAGCACGGAACACTATGGACCAGTACGGACCAGAATGGACCACTATGGACCAGTACGGAGCAGAACGGACCAGTACGGACCAGTACGGACTACTAGTGACCAGTACGGACCACTAGGGGGCAGTACGGAGCACTATGGACCAGTATGGACCAGTGCGGACCAGTACGGACCAGTATGGACAAGGGCAGACCAGTACGGACCAGTACGGACCAGTATGGACCAGTACGGACCAGTACGGACCAGTACGGAATACTAGGGACCAGTACGGACCACAAGGGGGCAGTACGGAGCAGTATGGACCAGTACGGAGCAGGACGGACCAGTATGGACCAGTGAGGAGCAGTGCGGACCAGAACCGACCAGTACGGACCAGTACGGACTAGTACGGACCACTATGGAACAGAACGTACCAGAACGGACCAGTAAGGACTGGTAGGGACCAGTACGGACCGGTAGGGACCAGTACGGAACACTATGGACCAGTACGGACAAGAACGGACCAGTACGGACCAGTATGGACCAGTACAGATCAGAACGGACCAGTACGGACCACTATGGAACAGTACGGACCAGAACGGACCAGTATGGACCATTGCGGACCAGAACAGACCATTACGGACCAGTACGGACTAGTACGGACCACTATGGAACAGAACGTACCAGTATGGACCAGTGCGGACCAGAACGGACCAGTATGGACCAGTATGGAGCAGCACGGAACACTATGGACCAGTACGGACCAGAATGGACCAGTACGGACCACTATGGACCAGTACGGAGCAGAACGGACCAGTACGGACCAGTACGGACTACTAGTGACCAGTACGGACCACTAGGGGGCAGTACGGAGCACTATGGACCAGTATGGACGAGTGCGGACCAGTACGGACCAGTATGGACAAGGGCAGACCAGTACGGACCAGTACGGACCAGTATGGACCGGTATGGACCGGTACGGACCAGTACGGACCAGTATGGACCAGTATGGACCAGTACGGACCAGTACGGGCCAGTACGGACCAGTACAAACCATTGCGGACCAGTATGGACCAGTGCGGACCATTGCGGACCAGTACGGACCAGTATGGACCAGAGCGGACCAGTACAGACCAGTAGGGACAAGTATGGACTAGTATGGACCAGTACGGACCAGTATGGACCAGTACAGACCAGTATGGACCAGTACGGACCAGTATGGACCAGTGCGGACCAGAACGGACCAGTATGGACCAGTATGGACCAGTATTGATCAGTAGGGAACAATACGGACCAGGACGGACCAGTACGGACCACTATGGACCAGTACGGACCAGTATGGACCAGTACGGACCAGTATGGACCAGTATGGACCAGTACGGACCAGTATGGACCAGTGCGGACCAGAACGGACCAGTAGGGACCAATACGGACCAGTACGGACTAGTATGGACCAGTACGGACCAGAACGGACCAGTACGGACCAGTACGGACCAGTACGGACCAGTATGGACCAGTATGGACCAGAACGGACCAGAACGGACCAATAGGGAACAGTATGGACCAGTACAGACCAGTGGGGACCAGAACAGACCAGTACGGACGAGTACGGACCACTATGGTCCAGTATGGACCAGTGCGGACCATAACAGACCAGTACGGACCAGGACGGACCAGTACGGACCAGTATGGACCAGTATGGATCAGTAGGGACCAATACGGACCAGGACGGACCAGTACGGACCAGTATGGACCAGTACGGACCACTATGGACCAGTACGGACCAGTATGGACCAGTACGGAGCAGAACGGACCAATAGGGAACTCTACGGACCAGTACGGACCAGTACGGGCCACTACGGACCAGTATGGACCAGAACGGACCAGTACGGACCAGATCGGACCAGTACGGACCAGTATGGACCAGTGCCGACCAGAACAGACCAGTACGGACCAGTACGGACCAGTATGGACCAGTGCGGACCAGTATGGACCAGTGCGGACTAGTATGGACCAGTATGGACCAGTACGGACCAGTACGGACCAGTATGGACCAGTATGGACCAGTACGGACCACTATGGACCAGTACGGAGCAGAACAGACCAGTACGGACCAGTACGGACCAGTATGGACCAGTGCGGACCAGTATGGACCAGTGCGGACCAGTGCGGAACAGAACGGACAAGTAGGGATTAGTACGGACCACTATGGAACAGAACGTACCAGTATGGACCAGTGCGGACCAGAACAGACCAGTATGGACCAGTATGGACCAGCACTGAACACGATGGACCAGTACGGACCAGAACGGACCAGTACGGACCAGTTTGGACCAGTGCGGGCCACAACGGACCTGTATGGACCAGTACAGACCAGGACGGACCAGTACGGACCAATATGGAACAGATCGTACCAGAACGGACCAGTATGGGCCAGTACGGACCAGTAACGGACCAGTACGGACCAGTACGGACCACTATGGACCAGTACGGACCAGTATGGACCACTACGGACCAGTATGGACCAGAACGGACCAGTACGGACCAGTGCGGACCAGTACCGACCAATGTGGACCGGTACGGACCAGTATGGACCAGTGCGGACCAGAACGGACCCGTATGGACCAGTATGGACCAGTAGGGACCAGTACGGACCAGTACGGACTAGTATGGACCAGTACGGACCAGAACGGACCAGTACGGACCAGTATGGACCAGTACGGACCAGTATGGACCAGTATGGACCAGTGCGGACCAATACGGACCAGTATGGACCAGTATGGGCCAGTACGGAGCAGAACGGACCAATAGGGAACTCTACGGACCAGTACGGACCAGAACGGACCAGTACGGACCAGTATGGACCAGAACGGACCAGTATGGACCAGTACGGACCAGTACGGACCAGTAGGGACATTACGGACCGCTATGGACCCGTACGGACCAGAACGGACCAGTACGGACCACTATGGACCAGTACGGAGCAGAACGGACCGCTATGGACCAGTACGGACTACTAGTGACCAGTATGGACCACTAGGGGGCAGTACGGAGAAGTATGGACCAGTATGGACCAGTGCGGACCAGTAACGGACCAGTATGGACAAGGGCAGACCAGAACGGACCAGTACGGACCAGTATGGACCGGTATGGACCTGTACGGACCAGTACGGACCAGTATGGACCAGTACGGACCAGTGCAGACCAGTACGGACCAGTATGGACAAGGGCAGACCAGAACGGACCAGTACGGACCAGTATGGATCGGAATGGACCGGTACGGACCAGTACGGACCAGTATGGGCCAGTACGGACCAGTACAAACCATTGCGGACCAGTATGGACCAGTGCGGACCAGAACGGACCTGTATGGACCAGAACAGTCCAGGACGGACCAGTACGGACCAGTACGGACCAGAACGGACCAATAGGGACCACTACGGACCAGTACGGACCAGTACAAACCAGTATGGACCAGTATGGACCAGTACGGACCATTATGGACCAGTACGGACCAGTATGGACCAGTGCGGACCAGAACGGACCAGTATGGACCAGTATGGACCAGTATGGATCAGTAGGGACCAGTACGGACCAGTACAAACCAGTATGGACCAGTATGGATTACTACGGACCAGTATGGACCAGTACTGACCAGTATGGACCAGTGCGGACCAGAACGGACCAGTATGGACCAGTATGGACCAGTATGGATCAGTAGGGACCAGTACGGACCAGGACGGACCAGTACGGACCAGTATGGACCAGTATGGACAAGTACGGACCAGTATGGACCAGTATGGACCAGTACGGACCAGAACGGACCAGAACGGACCACTATGGTCCAGTATGGACCAGTACGGACCAGTGGGGACCAGAACAGACCAGTACGGACGAGTACGGACCACTATGGTCCAGTATGGACCAGTGCGGACCAGTATAGACCAGTACGGACCAGGACGGACCAGTACGGACCAGTATGGACCAGTATGGATCAGTAGGGACCAATACGGACCAGGACGGAGCAGTACGGACCAGTATGGACCAGTACGGTCCAGAACGGACCAATAGGGAACTCTACGAACCAGTACGGACCAGTACGGACCACTACGGACCAGTATGGACCAGTACGGACCAGTACGGACCAGATCGGACCAGTACGGACCAGTATGGACCAGTGCGGACCAGTATGGACCATTGCGGACCAGTATGGACCAGTATGGACCAGTACGGACCGGTACGGACCAGTACGGACCAGTATGGACCAGTGCGGACCAGAACGGACCAATAGGGAACACTACGGACCAGTACGGACCAGTGCGGACCAGAACAGACCAGTACGGACCAGAACGGACCAGTACGGACCAATATGGACCAGTGCGGACCAGAACAGACTAGTACGGACCAGTACGGACCAGTATGGACCAGTGCGGACAGGTATGGACCAGTGCGGACCAGTACGGACCAGTATGGACAAGGGCAGACCAGTACGGACCAGTACGGACCAGTATGGACCGGTATGGACCTGTACGGACCAGTACGGAACAGTATGGACCAGTATGGACCAGTGCGGACCAGTACGGACCAGTATGGACAAGGGCAGACCAGAACGGACCAGTACGGACCAGCACGGAACACTATGGACCAGTACGGAGCAGAATAGACCAGTACGGACCACTATGGACCAGTACGGACCAGAACGGACCAGTACGGACCAGTACAGAATACTAGGGACCAGTACGGACCACAAGGGGGCAGTACGGAGCAGTATGGACCAGTACGGACCAGGACGGACCAGTATGGACCAGTGAGGACCAGTGCGGACCAGAACCGACCAGTACGGACTAGGACGGACCACTATGGAACAGAACGTACCAGAACGGACCAGTACGGACTAGTAGGGACCAGTACGGACCGGTAGGGAACACTACGGACCAGTATGGACCAGTACGGACCAGAACGGACCAGTACGGACCACTATGGACCAGTACGGGCCAGAATGGACCAGTACGGACAACTATGGAACAGTACAGACCAGAACGGACCAGTATGGACCAGTGCGGACCAGTATGGACCAGTGCGGACCAGTACGGACCAGTATGGACCAGTGCGGACCAGAACAGACCAGTACGGACCAGTACGGACCAGTATGGACCAGTGTGCACCAGTATGGACCAGTGCGGACCACTGGGGAACAGAACGGACAAGTACGGACTAGTGCGGACCACTATGGAACAGAACGGACCAGTATGGACCAGTGCGGACCAGAACAGACCAGTATGGACCAGTATGGACCAGCACGGAACACTATGGACCAGTACGGACCAGAATGGACCACTATGGACCGGTACGGAGCAGAACGGACCAGTACGGACCAGTACGGACTACTAGTGACCAGTACGGACCACTAGGGGGCAGTACGGAGCACTATGGACCAGTATGGACCAGTGCGGACCAGTACGGACCAGTATGGACAAGGGCAGACCAGTACGGACCAGTACGGACCAGTATGGACCGGTATGGACCAGTACGGACCAGTACGGAATACTAGGGACCAGTACGGACCACAAGGGGGCAGTACGGAGCAGTATGGACCAGTACGGAGCAGGACGGACCAGTATGGACCAGTGAGGAGCAGTGCGGACCAGAACCGACCAGTACGGACCAGTACGGACTAGTACGGACCACTATGGAACAGAACGTACCAGAACGGACCAGTAAGGACTGGTAGGGACCAGTACGGACCGGTAGGGACCAGTACGGAACACTATGGACCAGTACGGACAAGAACGGAGCAGTACGGACCAGTATGGACCAGTACAGATCAGAACGGACCAGTACGGACCACTATGGAACAGTACGGACCAGAACGGACCAGTATGGACCATTGCGGACCAGAACAGACCATTACGGACCAGTACGGACCAGTATGGACCAGTGCGGACCAGTATGGACCAGTGCGGACCAGTGCGGAACAGAACGGACAAGTACGGACTAGTACGGACCACTATGGAACAGAACGTACCAGTATGGACCAGTGCGGACCAGAACGGACCAGTATGGACCAGTATGGAGCAGCACGGAACACTATGGACCAGTACGGACCAGAATGGACCAGTACGGACCACTATGGACCAGTACGGAGCAGAACGGACCAGTACGGACCAGTACGGACTACTAGTGACCAGTACGGACCACTAGGGGGCAGTACGGAGCACTATGGACCAGTATGGACGAGTGCGGAACAGTACGGACCAGTATGGACAAGGGCAGACCAGTACGGACCAGTACGGACCAGTATGGACCGGTATGGACTGGTACTGACCAGTACGGACCAGTATGGACCAGTATGGACCAGTGCGGACCAGTACGGACCAGTATGGACAAGGGCAGACCAGAAGGGACCAGTACGGACCAGTATGGACCGGTATGGACCAGAACGGACCAGTACGGACCAGTACGGGCCAGTACGGACCAGTACAAACCATTGCGGACCAGTACGGAACAGTATGGACCAGAACGGACCAGTACGGACCAGTATGGACCAGTGCGGAGCAGAACGGACCAGTACGGACCAGTATGGACCAGTGCGGACCAGAACGGACCAGTATGGACCAGTGCGGACCAGAACGGACCAGTACGGACCAGTATGGACCAGTACGGACCACAAGGGGGCAGTACGGAGCAGTGTGGACCAGTACGGACCTGGACGGACCAGTATGGACCAGTGAGGACCAGTGCGGACCAGAACCTACCAGTACGGACTAGTACGGACCACTATGGAACAGAACGTACCAGAACGGACCAGTACGGACTGGTAGGGACCACTACGGACCGGTAGGGAACACTACGGACCAGTATGGACCAGTACGGACCAGAATGGACCAGTATGGACCATTGCGGACCAGAACAGACCATTACGGACCAGTACGGACCAGTATGGACCAGTGCGGACCAGTATGGACCAGTATGGACCAGTGCGGACCACAACGAACCAATAGGGACCACTACGGACCAGTACGGACCAGTACAGACGAGAATGGACCAGTATGGACCAGTATGGACCAGTATGGACCAGTATGGATCAGTAGGGACCAATACGGACCAGGACGGACCAGTACGGACCAGTATGGACCAGTACGGACCACTATGGACCAGTACGGAACAGTATGGACCAGAACGGACCAGTACGGACCAGTATGGACCAGTGCGGACCAGAACGGACCAGTATGGACCAGTATGGACCAGTATGGATTGGTAGGGATCAATACGGACCAGGACGGACCAATACGGACCAGATCGGACCAGTGCGGACCGGTATGGACCAGTGCCGACCAGAACGGACCAGTACGGACCAGTACGGAACAGTATGGACCAGTGCGGACCAGTATGGACCAGTGCGGACCAGTACGGACCAGTATGGACCAGTATGGACCAGTACGGACCAGAACGGACCAATAGGGAACACTACGGACCAGTACGGACCAGTGCGGACCAGAACAGACCAGTACGGAGCAGTACGGACCAGTACGGACCAGTATGGACCATTGCGGACCAGAACAGACCAGTGCGGACCAGTACGGACCAGTATGGACCAGTGCGGACAGGTATGGACCAGTGCGGACCAGTGCGGACCAGTATGGACCAGAACGGACCAGTACGGACCAGTACGGAATACTAGGGACCAGTACGGACCACAAGGGGGCAGTACGGAGCAGTGTGGACCAGTACGGACCTGGACGGACCAGTATGGACCAGTGAGGACCAGTGCGGACCAGAACCTACCAGTACGGACTAGTACGGACCACTATGGAACAGAACGTACCAGAACGGACCAGTACGGACTGGTAGGGACCAGTACGGACTGGTAGGGAACACTACGGACCAGTATGGACCAGTACGGACCAGAACGGACCAGTATGGACCATTGCGGACCAGAACAGACCATTACGGACCAGTACGGACCAGTATGGACCAGTGCGGACCAGTATGGACCAGTGCGGACCAGTGCGGAACAGAACGGACCAGTACGGACCAGTACGGAGCAGTATGGACCAGTGCGGACCAGTATGGACCATTGCGGACCAGAACAGACCAGTACGGACCAGTGCGGACCAGAACGGACCAGTATGGACCAGTATGGACCAGCACGGAACACGATGGACCAGTACGGACCAGAACGGACCAGTACAGAACAGTATGAACCAGAACGGACCAGTACGGACAAATATGGATCATTGCGGACCAGAACAGACCAGTACGGACCAGTACGGACCAGTATGGACCAGTGCGGACCAGTATGGACCAGTGCGGACCAGTGCGGAACAGAACGGACAAGTACGGACTAGTACGGACCACTATGGAACAGAACGTACCAGTATGGACCAGTGCGGACCAGAACAGACCAGTATGGACCAGTATGGACCAGCACTGAACACGATGGACCAGTACGGACCAGAACGGACCAGTACGGACCACTATGGACCAGTGCGGGCCACAAAGGACCAGTATGGACCAGTACAGATCAGAACGGACCAGTACGGACCACTATGGAACAGTACGGACCAGAACGGACCAGTATGGGCCAGTACGGACCAGTACGGACCAGTAGGGACCAGTACGGACCACTATGGACCAGTACGGACCAGTACGGACCACTACGGACCAGTATGGACCAGAACGGACCAGTACGGACCAGTATGGACCAGTACCGACCAATGTGGACCAGTACGGACCAGTATGGACCAGTGCGGACCAGAACGGACCCGTATGGACCAGTATGGACCAGAACGGACCAGTACGGACCAGTATGGACCAGTACGGACCAGTACGGATTAGAGCGGACCAGTACGGACCAGTACGGACCAGTACGGACCAGTATGGACCAGTGCGGACCAGTACGGACCAGTATGGACCAGTGCGGACTGGAACAGACCATTGTGGACCAGTACGGACCAGTATGGACCAGTACGGACCAGTATGGACCAGAGCGGACCAGTACGGACCAGTAGGGACAGTACGGACTGCTATGGACCCGTACGGACAAGAACGGACCAGTACGGACCACTATGGACCCGTACGGAGCAGAACGGACCAGTACGGACCACTACGGACTACTAGTGACCAGTATGGATCACTAGGGGGCAGTACGGAGCAGTATGGACCAGTATGAACCAGTGCGGACCACAACGGACCAATAGGGACCACTACGGACCAGTATGGACCAGTACAGACGAGAATGGACCAGTATGGACCAGTACGGACCAGTATGGACCAGTATGGACCAGCACGGAACACGATGGACCAGTACGGACCAGAACGGACCAGTACGGAACAGTATGGACCAGAACGGACCAGTACGGACAAGTATGGACCATTGCGGACCAGAACAGACCAGTACGGACCAGTACGGACAAGTATGGACCAGTGCGGACCAGTATGGACCAGTGCGGACCAGTGCGGAACAGAACGGACAAGTACGGACTAGTACGGACCACTATGGAACAGAACGTACCAGTATGGACCAGTGCGGACCAGAACAGACCAGTATGGACCAGTATGGACCAGCACTGAACACGATGGACCAGTACGGACCAGAACGGACCAGTACGGACCACTATGGACCAGTGCGGGCCACAACGGACCTGTATGGACCAGTACAGACCAGGACGGACCAGTACGGATCAATATGGAACAGAACGTACCAGAACGGACCAGTATGGGCCAGTACGGACCAGTACGGACCAGTAGGGACCAGTACGGACCACTATGGACCAGTACGGACCAGTACGGACCACTACGGACCAGTATGGACCAGAACGGACCAGTACGGACCAGTATGGACCAGTACCGACCAATGTGGACCAGTACGGACCAGTATGGACCAGTGCGGACCAGAACGGACCCGTATGGACCAGTATGGACCAGTAGGGACCAATACGGACAAGTACGGACTAGTATGGACCAGTACGGACCAGAACGGACCAGTACGGACCAGTATGGATTAGAGCGGACCAGTACGGACCAGTACGGACCAGTACGGACCAGTATGGACCAGTGCGGACCAGTACGGACCAGTATGGACCAGTGCGGACTGGAACAGACCATTGTGGACCAGTACGGACCAGTATGGACCAGTACGGACCAGTATGGACCAGAGCGGACCAGTACGGACCAGTAGGGACAGTACGGACCGCTATGGACCCGTACGGACAAGAACGGACCAGTACGGACCACTATGGACCCGTACGGAGCAGAACGGACCAGTACGGACCACTACGGACTACTAGTGACCAGTATGGATCACTAGGGGGCAGTACGGAGCAGTATGGACCAGTATGGACCAGTGCGGACCACAACGGACCAATAGGGACCACTACGGACCAGTATGGACCAGTACAGACGAGAATGGACCAGTATGGACCAGTACGGACCAGTATGGACCAGTATGGACCAGCACGGAACACGATGGACCAGTACGGACCAGAACGGACCAGTACGGAACAGTATGGACCAGAACGGACCAGTACGGACAAGTATGGACCATTGCGGACCAGAACAGACCATTACGGACCAGTACGGACAAGTATGGACCAGTGCGGACCAGTATGGACCAGTGCGGACCAGTGCGGAACAGAACGGACCAGTACGGACTAGTACGGACCACTATGGAACAGAACGTACCAGTATGGACCAGTGCGGGCCAGAACAGACCAGTATGGACCAGTATGGACCAGCACTGAACACGATGGACCAGTACGGACCAGAACGGACCAGTACGGACCACTATGGACCAGTGCGGGCCACAACGGACCTGTATGGACCAGTACAGACCAGGACGGACCAGTACGGACCAATATGGAACAGAACGTACCAGAACGGACCAGTATGGGCCAGTACGGACCAGTACGGACCAGTAGGGACCAGTACGGACCACTATGGACCAGTACGGACCAGTACGGACCACTACGGACCAGTATGGACCAGTATGGACCAGTACGGACCAGTATGGACCAGTACCGACCAATGTGGACCAGTACGGACCAGTATGGACCAGTGCGGACCAGAACGGACCCGTATGGACCAGTATGGACCAGTAGGGACCAATACGGACAAGTACGGACTAGTATGGACCAGTACGGACCAGAACGGACCAGTACGGACCAGTATGGAACAGTACGGACCAGTATGGACCAGTGCGGACTGGAACAGACCATTGTGGACCAGTACAGACCAGTATGGACCAGTACGGACCAGTATGGACCAGAGCGGACCAGTACGGACCAGTAGGGACAGTACGGACCGCTATGGACCTGTACGGACCAGAACGGACCAGTACGGACCACTATGGACCCGTACGGAGCAGAACGGACCAGTACGGACCACTACGGACTACTAGTGACCAGTATGGATCACTAGGGGGCAGTACGGAGCAGTATGGACCAGTATGGACCAGTGCGGACCACAACGGACCAATAGGGACCACTACGGACCAGTACGGACCAGTACAGACGAGAATGGACCAGTATGGACCAGTACGGACCAGTATGGACCAGTACGGAGCAGTATGGACCAGTGCGGACCAGAACGGACCAGTATGGACCAGTATGGACCAGTATGGATCAGTAGGGACCAATACGGACCAGGACGGACCAGTACGGACCAGTATGGACCAGTACGGACCACTATGGACCAGTACGGACCAGTATGGACCAGTTTGGACCAGTACGGACCAGTATGGACCAGTGCGGACCAGAACGGACCAGTATGGACCAGTATGGACCAGTATGGATCGGTAGGGACCAATACGGACCAGGACGGACCAATACGGACCAGATCGGACCAGTACGGACCAGTATGGACCAGTGCCGACCAGAACGGACCAGTACGGACCAGTACGGACCAGTATGGACCAGTGCGGACCAGTATGGACCAGTGCGGACCAGTACGGACCAGTATGGACCAGTATGGACCAGTACGGACCAGAACAGACCAATAGGGAACACTACGGACCAGTACGGACCAGTGCGGACCAGAACAGACCAGTACGGACCAGAACGGACCAGTACGGACCAGTATGGACCAGTGCGGACCAGAACAGACCAGTACGGACCAGTACGGACCAGAGCAGACCAATAGGGAACACTACGGACCAGTACGGACCAGTGCGGACCAGAACAGACCAGTACGGACCAGAACGGACCAGTACGGACCAGTATGGACCAGTGCGGACCAGAACAGACCAGTACGGACCAGTACGGACCAGTATGGACCAGTGCGGAGAGGTATGGACCAGTGCGGACCAGTGCGGACCAGTATGGACCAGAACGGACCAGTACGGACCAGTACGGAATACTAGGGACCAGTACGGACCACAAGGGGGCAGTACGGAGCAGTGTGGACCAGTACGGACCTGGACGGACCAGTATGGACCA
This sequence comes from Anomalospiza imberbis, assembly GCF_031753505.1. Taxonomy (NCBI): domain Eukaryota; kingdom Metazoa; phylum Chordata; class Aves; order Passeriformes; family Viduidae; genus Anomalospiza; species Anomalospiza imberbis. The sequence goes on from NW_027099877.1 coordinate 15,319, forward strand.
GTGAGGACCAGTGCGGACCAGAACCTACCAGTACGGACTAGTACGGACCACTATGGAACAGAACATACCAGAACGGACCAGTACGGACTGGTAGGGACCAGTACGGACCGGTAGGGAACACTACGGACCAGTATGGACCAGTACGGACCAGAATGGACCAGTATGGACCATTGCGGACCAGAACAGACCATTACGGACCAGTACGGACCAGTATGGACCAGTGCGGACCAGTATGGACCAGTGCGGACCAGTGCGGAACAGAACGGACCAGTACGGACCAGTACGGAGCAGTATGGACCAGTGCGGACCAGTATGGACCATTGCGGACCAGAACAGACCAGTACGGACCAGTGCGGACCAGAACGGACCAGTATGGACCAGTATGGACCAGCACGGAACACGATGGACCAGTACGGACCAGAACGGACCAGTACGGAACAGTATGGACCAGAACGGACCAGTACGGACAAGTATGGACCATTGCGGACCAGAACAGACCAGTACGGACCAGTACGGACCAGTATGGACCAGTGCGGACCAGTATGGACCAGTGCGGACCAGTGCGGAACAGAACGGACAAGTACGGACTAGTACGGACCACTATGGAACAGAACGTACCAGTATGGACCAGTGCGGACCAGAACAGACCAGTATGGACCAGTATGGACCAGCACTGAACACGATGGACCAGTACGGACCAGAACGGACCAGTACGGACCACTATGGACCAGTGCGGGCCACAACGGACCTGTATGGACCAGTACAGACCAGGACGGACCAGTACGGACCAATATGGAACAGAACGTACCAGAACGGACCAGTACGGGCCAGTACGGACCAGTAGGGACCAGTAGGGACCAGTACGGACCACTATGGACCAGTACGGACCAGTACGGACCACTACGGACCAGTATGGACCAGAACGGACCAGTACGGACAAGTATGGACCAGTACCGACCAATGTGGACCAGTACGGACCAGTATGGACCAGTGCGGACCAGATCGGACCCGTATGGACCAGTATGGACCAGTAGGGACCAATACGGACCAGTACGGACTAGTATGGACCAGTACGGACCAGAACGGACCAGTACGGACCAGTATGGACCAGTACGGACAAGTATGGATTAGAGCGGACCAGTACGGACCAGTACAAACCAGTACGGACCAGTATGGACCAGTGCGGACCAGTACGGACCAGTATGGACCAGTGCGGACTGGAACGGACCATTGTGGACCAGTACGGATTAGTATGGACCAGTACGGACCAGTATGGACCAGAGCGGACCAGTACAGACCAGTAGGGACAGTACGGACCGCTATGGACCCGTACGGACCAGAACGGACCAGTACGGACCATTTTGGACCCGTACGGAGCAGAACGGACCAGTACGGACCACTACGGACTACTAGTGACCAGTATGGATCACTAGGGGGCAGTACGGAGCAGTATGGACCAGTATGGACCAGTGCGGACCACAACGGACCAATAGGGACCACTACGGACCAGTACGGACCAGTACAGACGAGAATGGACCAGTATGGACCAGTACGGACCAGTATGGACCAGTATGGACCAGCACGGAACACGATGGACCAGTACGGACCAGAACGGACCAGTACGGAACAGTATGGACCAGAACGGACCAGTACGGACAAGTATGGACCATTGCGGACCAGAACAGACCAGTACGGACCAGTACGGACCAGTATGGACCAGTGCGGACCAGTATGGACCAGTGCGGACCAGTGCGGAACAGAACGGACAAGTACGGACTAGTACGGACCACTATGGAACAGAACGTACCAGTATGGACCAGTGCGGACCAGAACAGACCAGTATGGACCAGTATGGACCAGCACTGAACACGATGGACCAGTACGGACCAGAACGGACCAGTACGGACCACTATGGACCAGTGCGGGCCACAACGGACCTGTATGGACCAGTACAGACCAGGACGGACCAGTACGGACCAATATGGAACAGAACGTACCAGAACGGACCAGTATGGGCCAGTACGGACCAGTACGGACCAGTAGGGACCAGTACGGACCACTATGGACCAGTACGGACCAGTACGGACCACTACGGACCAGTATGGACCAGAACGGACCAGTACGGACCAGTATGGACCAGTACCGACCAATGTGGACCAGTACGGACCAGTATGGACCAGTGCGGACCAGAACGGACCCGTATGGACCAGTATGGACCGGTAGGGACCAATACGGACCAGTACGGACTAGTATGGACCAGTACGGACCAGAACGGACCAGTACGGACCAGTATGGACCAGTACGGACATGTATGGATTAGAGCGGACCAGTACGGACCAGTACGGACCAGTACGGACCAGTATGGACCAGTGCGGACCAGTACGGACCAGTATGGACCAGTGCGGACTGGAACGGACCATTGTGGACCAGTACGGACCAGTATGGACCAGTACGAACCAGTATGGACCAGAGCGGACAAGTACGGACCAGTAGGGACAGTACGGACCGCTATGGACCCGTACGGACCAGAACGGACCAGTACGGACCACTATGGACCCGTACGGAGCAGAACGGACCAGTACGGACCACTACGGACTACTAGTGACCAGTATGGATCACTAGGGGGCAGTACGGAGCAGTATGGACCAGTATGGACCAGTGCGGACCACAACGGACCAATAGGGACCACTACAGACCAGTACGGACCAGTACAGACGAGAATGGACCAGTATGGACCAGTACGGACCAGTACGGACCAGTACGGAGCAGTATGGACCAGTGCGGACCAGAACGGACCAGTATGGACCAGTATGGACCAGTATGGATCAGTAAGGACCAATACGGACCAGGACGGACCAGTACGGACCAGTATGGGCCAGTACGGACCAGTACGGACCAGTACGGACCAGTACGGACCACTATGGACCAGTACGGACCAGTACAGACCACTACGGACCAGTATGGACCAGAACGGACCAGTACGGACCAGTATGGACCAGTACCGACCAATGTGGACCAGTACGGACCAGTATGGACCAGTGCGGACCAGAACGGACCTGTATGGACCAGTATGGACCAGTAGGGACCAATACGGACCAGTACGGACTAGTATGGACCAGTACGGAACAGAACGGACCAGTACGGACCAGTATGGACCAGTACGGACAAGTATGGATTAGAGCGGACCAGTACGGACCAGTACAAACCAGTATGGACCAGTATGGACCAGTGCGGACCAGTACGGACCAGTATGGACCAGTGCGGACTGGAACGGACCATTGTGGACCAGTACGGACCAGTATGGACCAGTACGGACCAGTATGGACCAGAGCGGACCAGTACGGACCAGTAGGGACAGTACGGACCGCTATGGACCCGTACGGACCAGAACGGACCAGTACGGACCACTATGGACCCGTACGGAGCAGAACGGACCAGTACGGACCACTACGGACTACTAGTGACCAGTATGGATCACTAGGGGGCAGTACGGAGCAGTATGGACCAGTATGGACCAGTGCGGACCACAACGGACCAATAGGGACCACTACGGACCAGTACGGACCAGTACAGACGAGAATGGACCAGTATGGACCAGTACGGACCAGTATGGACCAGTATGGACCAGCACGGAACACGATGGACCAGTACGGACCAGAACGGACCAGTACGGAACAGTATGGACCAGAACGGACCAGTACGGACAAGTATGGACCATTGCGGACCAGAACAGACCAGTACGGACCAGTACGGACCAGTATGGACCAGTGCGGACCAGTATGGACCAGTGCGGACCAGTGCGGAACAGAACGGACAAGTACGGACTAGTACGGACCACTATGGAACAGAACGTACCAGTATGGACCAGTGCGGACCAGAACAGACCAGTATGGACCAGTATGGACCAGCACTGAACACGATGGACCAGTACGGACCAGAACGGACCAGTACGGAACAGTATGGACCAGTGCGGGCCACAACGGACCTGTATGGACCAGTACAGACCAGGACGGACCAGTACGGACCAATATGGAACAGAACGTACCAGAACGGACCAGTACGGGCCAGTACGGACCAGTAGGGACCAGTAGGGACCAGTACGGACCACTATGGACCAGTACGGACCAGTACGGACCACTACGGACCAGTATGGACCAGAACGGACCAGTACGGACCAGTATGGACCAGTATGGACCAGTGCGGACCAGAACGGACCCGTATGGACCAGTATGGACCGGTAGGGACCAATACGGACCAGTACGGACTAGTATGGACCAGTACGGACCAGAACGGACCAGTACGGACCAGTATGGACCAGTACGGACAAGTATGGATTAGAGCGGACCAGTACGGACCAGTACGGACCAGTACGGACCAGTATGGACCAGTGTGGAACAGTACGGACCAGTATGGACCAGTGCGGACTGGAACGGACCATTGTGGACCAGTACGGACCAGTATGGACCAGTACGGACCAGTATGGACCAGAGCGGACCAGTACGGACCAGTAGGGACAGTACGGACCGCTATGGACCCGTACGGACCAGAACGGACCAGTACGGACCACTATGGACCCGTACGGAGCAGAACGGACCAGTACGGACCACTACGGACTACTAGTGACCAGTATGGATCACTAGGGGGCAGTACGGAGCAGTATGGACCAGTATGGACCAGTGCGGACCACAACGGACCAATAGGGACCACTACGGACCAGTACGGACCAGTACAGACGAGAATGGACCAGTATGGACCAGTACGGACCAGTATGGACCAGTACGGAGCAGTATGGACCAGTGCGGACCAGAACGGACCAGTATGGACCAGTATGGACCAGTACGGACCAGTATGGACCAGTATGGACCAGTACGGACCAGTATGGACCAGTGCGGACCAGAACGGACCAGTATGGACCAGTATGGACCAGTATGGATCGGTAGGGACCAATACGGACCAGGACGGACCAATACGGACCAGATCGGACCAGTACGGACCAGTATGGACCAGTGCCGACCAGAACGGACCAGTACGGACCAGTACGGACCATTATGGACCAGTGCGGACCAGTATGGACCAGTGCGGACCAGTATGGACCAGTGCGGACCAGTATGGACCAGTGCGGACCAGTACGGACCAGTATGGACCAGTATGGACCAATACGGACCTGGACGGACCAGTATGGACCAGTGAGGACCAGTGCGGACCAGAACCTACCAGTACGGACTAGTACGGACCACTATGGAACAGAACGTACCAGAACGGACCAGTACGGACTGGTAGGGACCAGTACGGACCGGTAGGGAACACTACGGACCAGTATGGACCAGTACGGACCAGAACGGACCAGTATGGACCATTGCAGACCAGAACAGACCATTACGGACCAGTACGGACCAGTATGGACCAGTGCGGACCAGTATGGACCAGTGCGGACCAGTGCGGAACAGAACGGACCAGTACGGACCAGTACGGACCAGTATGGACCAGTGCGGACCAGTATGGAAAATTGCGGACAAGAACAGACCAGTACGGACCAGTGCGGACCAGAACGGACCAGTATGGACCAGTATGGACCAGCACGGAACACGATGGACCAGTACGGACCAGAACAGACCAGTACGGACCAGAACGGACCAGTACGGACCAGTATGGACCAGTGCGGACCAGAACAGACCAGTGCGGTCCAGTACGGACCAGTATGGACCAGTGCGGACAGGTATGGACCAGTGCGGACCAGTATGGAAAATTGCGGACAAGAACAGACCAGTACGGACCAGTGCGGACCAGAACGGACCAGTATGGACCAGTATGGACCAGCACGGAACACGATGGACCAGTACGGACCAGAACGGACCAGTACGGAACAGTATGGACCAGAACGGACCAGTACGGACAAGTATGGACCATTGCGGACCAGAACAGACCAGTACGGACCAGTACGGACCAGTATGGACCAGTGCGGACCAGTATGGATTAGAGCGGACCAGTACGGACCAGTACGGACCAGTACGGACCAGTATGGACCACTATGGAACAGAACGTACCAGTATGGACCAGTGCGGACCAGAACAGACCAGTATGGACCAGTATGGACCAGCACTGAACACGATGGACCAGTATGGACCAGAACGGACCAGTTCGGACCACTATGGACCAGTGCGGGCCACAACGGACCTGTATGGACCAGTACAGACCAGGACGGACCAGTACGGACCAATATGGAACAGAACGTACCAGAATGGACCAGTATGGGCCAGTACGGACCAGTACGGACCAGTAGGGACCAGTACGGACCACTATGGACCAGTACGGACCAGTACGGACCACTACGGACCAGTATGGACCAGAACGGACCAGTACGGACCAGTATGGACCAGTACCGACCAATGTGGACCAGTACGGACCAGTATGGACCAGTGCGGACCAGAACGGACCCGTATGGACCAGTATGGACCAGTAGGGACCAATACGGACCAGTACGGACTAGTATGGACCAGTACGGACCAGAACGGACCAGTACGGACCAGTATGGACCAGTACGGACAAGTATGGATTAGAGCGGACCAGTACGGACCAGTACGGACCAGTACGGACCAGTATGGACCAGTGCGGAACAGTACGGACCAGTATGGACCAGTGCGGACTGGAACGGACCATTGTGGACCAGTACGGACCAGTATGGACCAGTACGGACCAGTATGGACCAGAGCGGACCAGTACGGACCAGTAGGGACAGTACGGACCGCTATGGACCCGTACGGACCAGAACGGACCAGTACGGACCACTATGGACCCGTACGGAGCAGAACGGACCAGTACGGACCACTACGGACTACTAGTGACCAGTATGGATCACTAGGGGGCAGTACGGAGCGGTATGGACCAGTATGGACCAGTGCGGACCACAACGGACCAATAGGGACCACTACGGTCCAGTACGGACCAGTACAGACGAGAATGGACCAGTATGGACCAGTACGGACCAGTATGGACCAGTATGGACCAGCACGGAACACGATGGACCAGTACGGACCAGAACGGACCAGTACGGAACAGTATGGACCAGAACGGACCAGTACGGACAAGTATGGACCATTGCGGACCAGAACAGACCAGTACGGACCAGTACGGACCAGTATGGACCAGTGCGGACCAGTATGGACCAGTGCGGACCAGTGCGGAACAGAACGGACAAGTACGGACTAGTACGGACCACTATGGAACAGAACGTACCAGTATGGACCAGTGCGGACCAGAACAGACCAGTATGGACCAGTATGGACCAGCAAGGAACACGATGGACCAGTATGGACCAGAACGGACCAGTACGGACCACTATGGACCAGTGCGGGCCACAACGGACCTGTATGGACCAGTACAGACCAGGACGGACCAGTACGGACCAATATGGAACAGAACGTACCAGAACGGACCAGTATGGGCCAGTACGGACCAGTACGGACCAGTAGGGACCAGTACGGACCACTATGGACCAGTACGGACCAGTACGGACCACTACGGACCAGTATGGACCAGAACGGACCAGTACGGACCAGTATGGACCAGTACCGACCAATGTGGACCAGTACGGACCAGTATGGACCAGTGCGGACCAGAACGGACCCGTATGGACCAATATGGACCAGTAGGGACCAATACGGACCAGTACGGACTAGTATGGACCAGTACGGACCAGAACGGCCAGTACGGACCAGTATGGACCAGTACGGACAAGTATGGATTAGAGCGGACCAGTACGGACCAGTACAAACCAATATGGACCAGTATGGACCAGTGCGGAACAGTACGGACCAGTATGGACCAGTGCGGACTGGAACGGACCATTGTGGACCAGTACGGACCAGTATGGACCAGTACGGACCAGTATGGACCAGAGCGGACCAGTACGGACCAGTAGGGACAGTACGGACCGCTATGGACCCGTACGGACCAGAACGGACCAGTACGGACCACTATGGACCCGTACGGAGCAGAACGGACCAGTACGGACCACTACGGACTACTAGTGACCAGTATGGATCACTAGGGGGCAGTACGGAGCAGTATGGACCAGTATGGACCAGTGCGGACCACAACGGACCAATAGGGACCACTACGGATCAGTACGGACCAGTACAGACGAGAATGGACCAGTATGGACCAGTACGGACCAGTATGGACCAGTACGGAGCAGTATGGACCAGTGCGGACCAGAACGGACCAATAGGGAACACCACGGACCAGTACGGACCAGTGCGGACCAGAACAGACCAGTACGGACCAGAACGGACCAGTACGGACCAGTATGGACCAGTGCGGACCAGAACAGACCAGTGCGGTCCAGTACGGACCAGTATGGACCAGTGCGGACAGGTATGGACCAGTGCGGACCAGTATGGAAAATTGCGGACAAGAACAGACCAGTACGGACCAGTGCGGACCAGAACGGACCAGTATGGACCAGTATGGACCAGCACGGAACACGATGGACCAGTACGGACCAGAACGGACCAGTACGGAACAGTATGGACCAGAACAGACCAGTACGGACAAGTATGGACCATTGCGGACCAGAACAGACCAGTACGGACCAGTACGGACCAGTATGGACCAGTGCGGACCAGTATGGACCAGTGCGGACCAGTGCGGAACAGAACGGACAAGTACGGACTAGTACGGACCACTATGGAACAGAACGTACCAGTATGGACCAGTGCGGACCAGAACAGACCAGTATGGACCAGTATGGACCAGCACTGAACACGATGGACCAGTATGGACCAGAACGGACCAGTTCGGACCACTATGGACCAGTGCGGGCCACAACGGACCTGTATGGACCAGTACAGACCAGGACGGACCAGTACGGACCAATATGGAACAGAACGTACCAGAATGGACCAGTATGGGCCAGTACGGACCAGTACGGACCAGTAGGGACCAGTACGGACCACTATGGACCAGTACGGACCAGTACGGACCACTACGGACCAGTATGGACCAGAACGGACCAGTACGGACCAGTATGGACCAGTACCGACCAATGTGGACCAGTACGGACCAGTATGGACCAGTGCGGACCAGAACGGACCCGTATGGACCAGTATGGACCAGTAGGGACCAATACGGACCAGTACGGACTAGTATGGACCAGTACGGACCAGAACGGACCAGTACGGACCAGTATGGACCAGTACGGACCAGTATGGATTAGAGCGGACCAGTACGGACCAGTACGGACCAGTACGGACCAGTATGGACCAGTGCGGACCAGTACGGACCAGTATGGACCAGTGCGGACTGGAACGGACCATTGTGGACCAGTACGGACCAGTATGGACCAGTACGGACCAGTATGGACCAGAGCGGACCAGTACGGACCAGTAGGGACAGTACGGACCGCTATGGACCCGTACGGACCAGAACGGACCAGTACGGACCACTATGGACCCGTACGGAGCAGAACGGACCAGTACGGACCACTACGGACTACTAGTGACCAGTATGGATCACTAGGGGGCAGTACGGAGCAGTATGGACCAGTATGGACCAGTGCGGACCACAACGGACCAATAGGGACCACTACAGACCAGTACGGACCAGTACAGACGAGAATGGACCAGTATGGACCAGTACGGACCAGTACGGACCAGTACGGAGCAGTATGGACCAGTGCGGACCAGAACGGACCAGTATGGACCAGTATGGACCAGTATGGATCAGTAAGGACCAATACGGACCAGGACGGACCAGTACGGACCAGTATGGGCCAGTACGGACCAGTACGGACCAGTACGGACCAGTACGGACCACTATGGACCAGTACGGACCAGTACAGACCACTACGGACCAGTACGGACCAGAACGGACCAGTACGGAACAGTATGGACCAGAACGGACCAGTACGGACAAGTATGGACCATTGCGGACCAGAACAGACCAGTACGGACCAGTACGGACCAGTATGGACCAGTGCGGACCAGTATGGACCAGTGCGGACCAGTGCGGAACAGAACGGACAAGTACGGACTAGTACGGACCACTATGGAACAGAACGTACCAGTATGGACCAGTGCGGACCAGAACAGACCAGTATGGACCAGTATGGACCAGCAAGGAACACGATGGACCAGTATGGACCAGAACGGACCAGTACGGACCACTATGGACCAGTGCGGGCCACAACGGACCTGTATGGACCAGTACAGACCAGGACGGACCAGTACGGACCAATATGGAACAGAACGTACCAGAACGGACCAGTATGGGCCAGTACGGACCAGTACGGACCAGTAGGGACCAGTACGGACCACTATGGACCAGTACGGACCAGTACGGACCACTACGGACCAGTATGGACCAGAACGGACCAGTACGGACCAGTATGGACCAGTACCGACCAATGTGGACCAGTACGGACCAGTATGGACCAGTGCGGACCAGAACGGACCCGTATGGACCAATATGGACCAGTAGGGACCAATACGGACCAGTACGGACTAGTATGGACCAGTACGGACCAGAACGGCCAGTACGGACCAGTATGGACCAGTACGGACAAGTATGGATTAGAGCGGACCAGTACGGACCAGTACAAACCAATATGGACCAGTATGGACCAGTGCGGAACAGTACGGACCAGTATGGACCAGTGCGGACTGGAACGGACCATTGTGGACCAGTACGGACCAGTATGGACCAGTACGGACCAGTATGGACCAGAGCGGACCAGTACGGACCAGTAGGGACAGTACGGACCGCTATGGACCCGTACGGACCAGAACGGACCAGTACGGACCACTATGGACCCGTACGGAGCAGAACGGACCAGTACGGACCACTACGGACTACTAGTGACCAGTATGGATCACTAGGGGGCAGTACGGAGCAGTATGGACCAGTATGGACCAGTGCGGACCACAACGGACCAATAGGGACCACTACGGATCAGTACGGACCAGTACAGACGAGAATGGACCAGTATGGACCAGTACGGACCAGTATGGACCAGTACGGAGCAGTATGGACCAGTGCGGACCAGAACGGACCAATAGGGAACACCACGGACCAGTACGGACCAGTGCGGACCAGAACAGACCAGTACGGACCAGAACGGACCAGTACGGACCAGTATGGACCAGTGCGGACCAGAACAGACCAGTGCGGTCCAGTACGGACCAGTATGGACCAGTGCGGACAGGTATGGACCAGTGCGGACCAGTATGGAAAATTGCGGACAAGAACAGACCAGTACGGACCAGTGCGGACCAGAACGGACCAGTATGGACCAGTATGGACCAGCACGGAACACGATGGACCAGTACGGACCAGAACGGACCAGTACGGAACAGTATGGACCAGAACGGACCAGTACGGACAAGTATGGACCATTGCGGACCAGAACAGACCAGTACGGACCAGTACGGACCAGTATGGACCAGTGCGGACCAGTATGGACCAGTGCGGACCAGTGCGGAACAGAACGGACAAGTACGGACTAGTACGGACCACTATGGAACAGAACGTACCAGTATGGACCAGTGCGGACCAGAACAGACCAGTATGGACCAGTATGGACCAGCACTGAACACGATGGACCAGTATGGACCAGAACGGACCAGTTCGGACCACTATGGACCAGTGCGGGCCACAACGGACCTGTATGGACCAGTACAGACCAGGACGGACCAGTACGGACCAATATGGAACAGAACGTACCAGAATGGACCAGTATGGGCCAGTACGGACCAGTACGGACCAGTAGGGACCAGTACGGACCACTATGGACCAGTACGGACCAGTACGGACCACTACGGACCAGTATGGACCAGAACGGACCAGTACGGACCAGTATGGACCAGTACCGACCAATGTGGACCAGTACGGACCAGTATGGACCAGTGCAGACCAGAACGGACCCGTATGGACCAGTATGGACCAGTAGGGACCAATACGGACCAGTACGGACTAGTATGGACCAGTACGGACCAGAACGGACCAGTACGGACCAGTATGGACCAGTACGGACCAGTATGGATTAGAGCGGACCAGTACGGACCAGTACGGACCAGTACGGACCAGTATGGACCAGTGCGGACCAGTACGGACCAGTATGGACCAGTGCGGACTGGAACGGACCATTGTGGACCAGTACGGACCAGTATGGACCAGTACGGACCAGTATGGACCAGAGCGGACCAGTACGGACCAGTAGGGACAGTACGGACCGCTATGGACCCGTACGGACCAGAACGGACCAGTACGGACCACTATGGACCCGTACGGAGCAGAACGGACCAGTACGGACCACTACGGACTACTAGTGACCAGTATGGATCACTAGGGGGCAGTACGGAGCGGTATGGACCAGTATGGACCAGTGCGGACCACAACGGACCAATAGGGACCACTACGGACCAGTACGGACCAGTACAGACGAGAATGGACCAGTATGGACCAGTACGGACCAGTATGGACCAGTATGGACCAGCACGGAACACGATGGACCAGTACGGACCAGAACGGACCAGTACGGAACAGTATGGACCAGAACGGACCAGTACGGACAAGTATGGACCATTGCGGACCAGAACAGACCAGTACGGACCAGTACGGACCAGTATGGACCAGTGCGGACCAGTATGGACCAGTGCGGACCAGTGCGGAACAGAACGGACAAGTACGGACTAGTACGGACCACTATGGAACAGAACGTACCAGTATGGACCAGTGCGGACCAGAACAGACCAGTATGGACCAGTATGGACCAGCACTGAACACGATGGACCAGTATGGACCAGAACAGACCAGTACGGACCACTATGGACCAGTGCGGGCCACAACGGACCTGTATGGACCAGTACAGACCAGGACGGACCAGTACGGACCACTATGGACCCGTACGGAGCAGAACGGACCAGTACGGACCACTACGGACTACTAGTGACCAGTATGGATCACTAGGGGGCAGTACGGAGCAGTATGGACCAGTATGGACCAGTGCGGACCACAACGGACCAATAGGGACCACTACGGACCAGTACGGACCAGTACAGACGAGAATGGACCAGTATGGACCAGTACGGACCAGTATGGACCAGTATGGACCAGCACGGAACACGATGGACCAGTACGGACCAGAACGGACCAGTACGGAACAGTATGGACCAGAACGGACCAGTACGGACAAGTATGGACCATTGCGGACCAGAACAGACCAGTACGGACCAGTACGGACCAGTATGGACCAGTGCGGACCAGTATGGACCAGTGCGGACCAGTGCGGAACAGAACGGACAAGTACGGACTAGTACGGACCACTATGGAACAGAACGTACCAGTATGGACCAGTGCGGACCAGAACAGACCAGTATGGACCAGTATGGACCAGCACTGAACACGATGGACCAGTACGGACCAGAACGGACCAGTACGGAACAGTATGGACCAGTGCGGGCCACAACGGACCTGTATGGACCAGTACAGACCAGGACGGACCAGTACGGACCAATATGGAACAGAACGTACCAGAACGGACCAGTACGGGCCAGTACGGACCAGTAGGGACCAGTAGGGACCAGTACGGACCACTATGGACCAGTACGGACCAGTACGGACCACTACGGACCAGTATGGACCAGAACGGACCAGTACGGACCAGTATGGACCAGTATGGACCAGTGCGGACCAGAACGGACCCGTATGGACCAGTATGGACCGGTAGGGACCAATACGGACCAGTACGGACTAGTATGGACCAGTACGGACCAGAACGGACCAGTACGGACCAGTATGGACCAGTACGGACAAGTATGGATTAGAGCGGACCAGTACGGACCAGTACGGACCAGTACGGACCAGTATGGACCAGTGTGGAACAGTACGGACCAGTATGGACCAGTGCGGACTGGAACGGACCATTGTGGACCAGTACGGACCAGTATGGACCAGTACGGACCAGTATGGACCAGAGCGGACCAGTACGGACCAGTAGGGACAGTACGGACCGCTATGGACCCGTACGGACCAGAACGGACCAGTACGGACCACTATGGACCCGTACGGAGCAGAACGGACCAGTACGGACCACTACGGACTACTAGTGACCAGTATGGATCACTAGGGGGCAGTACGGAGCAGTATGGACCAGTATGGACCAGTGCGGACCACAACGGACCAATAGGGACCACTACGGACCAGTACGGACCAGTACAGACGAGAATGGACCAGTATGGACCAGTACGGACCAGTATGGACCAGTACGGAGCAGTATGGACCAGTGCGGACCAGAACGGACCAGTATGGACCAGTATGGACCAGTACGGACCAGTATGGACCAGTATGGACCAGTACGGACCAGTATGGACCAGTGCGGACCAGAACGGACCAGTATGGACCAGTATGGACCAGTATGGATCGGTAGGGACCAATACGGACCAGGACGGACCAATACGGACCAGATCGGACCAGTACGGACCAGTATGGACCAGTGCCGACCAGAACGGACCAGTACGGACCAGTACGGACCATTATGGACCAGTGCGGACCAGTATGGACCAGTGCGGACCAGTATGGACCAGTGCGGACCAGTATGGACCAGTGCGGACCAGTACGGACCAGTATGGACCAGTATGGACCAATACGGACCTGGACGGACCAGTATGGACCAGTGAGGACCAGTGCGGACCAGAACCTACCAGTACGGACTAGTACGGACCACTATGGAACAGAACGTACCAGAACGGACCAGTACGGACTGGTAGGGACCAGTACGGACCGGTAGGGAACACTACGGACCAGTATGGACCAGTACGGACCAGAACGGACCAGTATGGACCATTGCAGACCAGAACAGACCATTACGGACCAGTACGGACCAGTATGGACCAGTGCGGACCAGTATGGACCAGTGCGGACCAGTGCGGAACAGAACGGACCAGTACGGACCAGTACGGACCAGTATGGACCAGTGCGGACCAGTATGGAAAATTGCGGACAAGAACAGACCAGTACGGACCAGTGCGGACCAGAACGGACCAGTATGGACCAGTATGGACCAGCACGGAACACGATGGACCAGTACGGACCAGAACAGACCAGTACGGACCAGAACGGACCAGTACGGACCAGTATGGACCAGAACGGACCAGTACGGACCAGTATGGACCAGTACCGACCAATGTGGACCAGTACGGACCAGTATGGACCAGTGCGGACCAGAACGGACCCGTATGGACCAGTATGGACCAGTAGGGACCAATACGGACCAGTACGGACTAGTATGGACCAGTACGGACCAGAACGGACCAGTACGGACCAGTATGGACCAGTACGGACCAGTATGGATTAGAGCGGACCAGTACGGACCAGTACGGACCAGTACGGACCAGTATGGACCAGTGCGGACCAGTACGGACCAGTATGGACCAGTGCGGACTGGAACGGACCATTGTGGACCAGTACGGACCAGTATGGACCAGTACGGACCAGTATGGACCAGAGCGGACCAGTACGGACCAGTAGGGACAGTACGGACCGCTATGGACCCGTACGGACCAGAACGGACCAGTACGGACCACTATGGACCCGTACGGAGCAGAACGGACCAGTACGGACCACTACGGACTACTAGTGACCAGTATGGATCACTAGGGGGCAGTACGGAGCAGTATGGACCAGTATGGACCAGTGCGGACCACAACGGACCAATAGGGACCACTACAGACCAGTACGGACCAGTACAGACGAGAATGGACCAGTATGGACCAGTACGGACCAGTACGGACCAGTACGGAGCAGTATGGACCAGTGCGGACCAGAACGGACCAGTATGGACCAGTATGGACCAGTATGGATCAGTAAGGACCAATACGGACCAGGACGGACCAGTACGGACCAGTATGGGCCAGTACGGACCAGTACGGACCAGTACGGACCAGTACGGACCACTATGGACCAGTACGGACCAGTACAGACCACTACGGACCAGTACGGACCAGAACGGACCAGTACGGAACAGTATGGACCAGAACGGACCAGTACGGACAAGTATGGACCATTGCGGACCAGAACAGACCAGTACGGACCAGTACGGACCAGTATGGACCAGTGCGGACCAGTATGGACCAGTGCGGACCAGTGCGGAACAGAACGGACAAGTACGGACTAGTACGGACCACTATGGAACAGAACGTACCAGTATGGACCAGTGCGGACCAGAACAGACCAGTATGGACCAGTATGGACCAGCAAGGAACACGATGGACCAGTATGGACCAGAACGGACCAGTACGGACCACTATGGACCAGTGCGGGCCACAACGGACCTGTATGGACCAGTACAGACCAGGACGGACCAGTACGGACCAATATGGAACAGAACGTACCAGAACGGACCAGTATGGGCCAGTACGGACCAGTACGGACCAGTAGGGACCAGTACGGACCACTATGGACCAGTACGGACCAGTACGGACCACTACGGACCAGTATGGACCAGAACGGACCAGTACGGACCAGTATGGACCAGTACCGACCAATGTGGACCAGTACGGACCAGTATGGACCAGTGCGGACCAGAACGGACCCGTATGGACCAATATGGACCAGTAGGGACCAATACGGACCAGTACGGACTAGTATGGACCAGTACGGACCAGAACGGCCAGTACGGACCAGTATGGACCAGTACGGACAAGTATGGATTAGAGCGGACCAGTACGGACCAGTACAAACCAATATGGACCAGTATGGACCAGTGCGGAACAGTACGGACCAGTATGGACCAGTGCGGACTGGAACGGACCATTGTGGACCAGTACGGACCAGTATGGACCAGTACGGACCAGTATGGACCAGAGCGGACCAGTACGGACCAGTAGGGACAGTACGGACCGCTATGGACCCGTACGGACCAGAACGGACCAGTACGGACCACTATGGACCCGTACGGAGCAGAACGGACCAGTACGGACCACTACGGACTACTAGTGACCAGTATGGATCACTAGGGGGCAGTACGGAGCAGTATGGACCAGTATGGACCAGTGCGGACCACAACGGACCAATAGGGACCACTACGGATCAGTACGGACCAGTACAGACGAGAATGGACCAGTATGGACCAGTACGGACCAGTATGGACCAGTACGGAGCAGTATGGACCAGTGCGGACCAGAACGGACCAATAGGGAACACCACGGACCAGTACGGACCAGTGCGGACCAGAACAGACCAGTACGACCAGAACGGACCAGTACGGACCAGTATGGACCAGTGCGGACCAGAACAGACCAGTGCGGTCCAGTACGGACCAGTATGGACCAGTGCGGACAGGTATGGACCAGTGCGGACCAGTATGGAAAATTGCGGACAAGAACAGACCAGTACGGACCAGTGCGGACCAGAACGGACCAGTATGGACCAGTATGGACCAGCACGGAACACGATGGACCAGTACGGACCAGAACGGACCAGTACGGAACAGTATGGACCAGAACGGACCAGTACGGACAAGTATGGACCATTGCGGACCAGAACAGACCAGTACGGACCAGTACGGACCAGTATGGACCAGTGCGGACCAGTATGGACCAGTGCGGACCAGTGCGGAACAGAACGGACAAGTACGGACTAGTACGGACCACTATGGAACAGAACGTACCAGTATGGACCAGTGCGGACCAGAACAGACCAGTATGGACCAGTATGGACCAGCACTGAACACGATGGACCAGTATGGACCAGAACGGACCAGTTCGGACACTATGGACCAGTGCGGGCCACAACGGACCTGTATGGACCAGTACAGACCAGGACGGACCAGTACGGACCAATATGGAACAGAACGTACCAGAATGGACCAGTATGGGCCAGTACGGACCAGTACGGACCAGTAGGGACCAGTACGGACCACTATGGACCAGTACGGACCAGTACGGACCACTACGGACCAGTATGGACCAGAACGGACCAGTACGGACCAGTATGGACCAGTACCGACCAATGTGGACCAGTACGGACCAGTATGGACCAGTGCAGACCAGAACGGACCCGTATGGACCAGTATGGACCAGTAGGGACCAATACGGACCAGTACGGACTAGTATGGACCAGTACGGACCAGAACGGACCAGTACGGACCAGTATGGACCAGTACGGACCAGTATGGATTAGAGCGGACCAGTACGGACCAGTACGGACCAGTACGGACCAGTATGGACCAGTGCGGACCAGTACGGACCAGTATGGACCAGTGCGGACTGGAACGGACCATTGTGGACCAGTACGGACCAGTATGGACCAGTACGGACCAGTATGGACCAGAGCGGACCAGTACGGACCAGTAGGGACAGTACGGACCGCTATGGACCCGTACGGACCAGAACGGACCAGTACGGACCACTATGGACCCGTACGGAGCAGAACGGACCAGTACGGACCACTACGGACTACTAGTGACCAGTATGGATCACTAGGGGGCAGTACGGAGCGGTATGGACCAGTATGGACCAGTGCGGACCACAACGGACCAATAGGGACCACTACGGACCAGTACGGACCAGTACAGACGAGAATGGACCAGTATGGACCAGTACGGACCAGTATGGACCAGTATGGACCAGCACGGAACACGATGGACCAGTACGGACCAGAACGGACCAGTACGGAACAGTATGGACCAGAACGGACCAGTACGGACAAGTATGGACCATTGCGGACCAGAACAGACCAGTACGGACCAGTACGGACCAGTATGGACCAGTGCGGACCAGTATGGACCAGTGCGGACCAGTGCGGAACAGAACGGACAAGTACGGACTAGTACGGACCACTATGGAACAGAACGTACCAGTATGGACCAGTGCGGACCAGAACAGACCAGTATGGACCAGTATGGACCAGCACTGAACACGATGGACCAGTATGGACCAGAACAGACCAGTACGGACCACTATGGACCAGTGCGGGCCACAACGGACCTGTATGGACCAGTACAGACCAGGACGGACCAGTACGGACCAATATGGAACAGAACGTACCAGAACGGACCAGTATGGGCCAGTACGGACCAGTACGGACCAGTAGGGACCAGTACGGACCACTATGGACCAGTACGGACCAGTACGGACCACTACGGACCAGTATGGACCAGAACGGACCAGTACGGACCAGTATGGACCAGTACCGACCAATGTGGACCAGTACGGACCAGTATGGACCAGTGCGGACCAGAACGGACCCGTATGGACCAATATGGACCAGTAGGGACCAATACGGACCAGTACGGACTAGTATGGACCAGTACGGACCAGAACGGCCAGTACGGACCAGTATGGACCAGTACGGACAAGTATGGATTAGAGCGGACCAGTACGGACCAGTACAAACCAATATGGACCAGTATGGACCAGTGCGGAACAGTACGGACCAGTATGGACCAGTGCGGACTGGAACGGACCATTGTGGACCAGTACGGACCAGTATGGACCAGTACGGACCAGTATGGACCAGAGCGGACCAGTACGGACCAGTAGGGACAGTACGGACCGCTATGGACCCGTACGGACCAGAACGGACCAGTACGGACCACTATGGACCCGTACGGAGCAGAACGGACCAGTACGGACCACTACGGACTACTAGTGACCAGTATGGATCACTAGGGGGCAGTACGGAGCAGTATGGACCAGTATGGACCAGTGCGGACCACAACGAAACAATAGGGACCACTACGGACCAGTACGGACCAGTACAGACGAGAATGGACCAGTATGGACCAGTACGGACCAGTATGGACCAGTACGGAGCAGTATGGACCAGTGCGGACCAGAACGGACCAATAGGGAACACCACGGACCAGTACGGACCAGTGCGGACCAGAACAGACCAGTACGGACCAGAACGGACCAGTACGGACCAGTATGGACCAGTGCGGACCAGAACAGACCAGTGCGGTCCAGTACGGACCAGTATGGACCAGTGCGGACAGGTATGGACCAGTGCGGACCAGTGCGGACCAGTATGGACCAGAACGGACCAGTACGGACCAGTACGGAATACTAGGGACCAGTACGGACCACAAGGGGGCAGTACGGAGCAGTGTGGACCAGTACGGACCTGGACGGACCAGTATGGACCAGTGAGGACCAGTGCGGACCAGAACCGAACAGTACGGACTAGTACGGACCACTATGGAACATAACGTACCAGAACGGACCAGTACGGACTGGTAGGGACCAGTACGGACCGGTAGGGAACACTACGGACCAGTATGGACCAGTACGGGCCAGAACTGACAAGTATGGACCATTGCGGACCAGAACAGACCATTACGGACCAGTACGGACCAGTATGGACCAGTGCGGACCAGTATGGACCAGTGCGGAACAGTGCGGAACAGAACGGACCAGTGCGGACTAGTACGGACCACTATGGAACAGAACGTAACAGTATGGACCAGTGCGGACCAGAACGGACCAGTATGGACCAGTATGGACCAGCACGGAACACTATGGACCAGTACGGACCAGAATGGTCCAGTACGGACCACTATGGACCAGTACGGAGCAGAACGGACCAGTACGGACCAGTACGGACTACTAGTGACCAGTACGGACCACTAGGGGGCAGTACGGAGCACTATGGACCAGTATGGACGAGTGCGGACCAGTACGGACCAGTATGGACAAGGGCAGACCAGTACGGACCAGTACGGACCAGTATGGACCGGTATGGACGAGTGCGGACCAGTACGGACCAGTATGGACCAGTATGGACCAGTGCGGACCAGTACGGACCAGTATGGACAAGGGCAGACCAGAAGGGACCAGTACGGACCAGTATGGACCAGTGCGGGCCACAACGGACCTGTATGGACCAGTACAGACCAGTACGGACCAGTACGGACCAATATGGAACAGAACGGACCAGTATGGGCCAGTACGGACCAGTACGGACCAGTAGGGACCAGTACGGACCACTATGGACCAGTACGGACCAGTACGGACCACTACGGACCAGTATGGACCAGAACGGACCAGTACGGACCAGTATGGACCAGTACCGACCAATGTGGACCAGTACGGACCAGTATGGACCAGTGCGGACCAGAACGGACCCGTATGGACCAATATGGACCAGTAGGGACCAATACGGACCAGTACGGACTAGTATGGACCAGTACGGACCAGAACGGCCAGTACGGACCAGTATGGACCAGTACGGACAAGTATGGATTAGAGCGGACCAGTACGGACCAGTACAAACCAATATGGACCAGTATGGACCAGTGCGGAACAGTACGGACCAGTATGGACCAGTGCGGACTGGAACGGACCATTGTGGACCAGTACGGACCAGTATGGACCAGTACGGACCAGTATGGACCAGAGCGGACCAGTACGGACCAGTAGGGACAGTACGGACCGCTATGGACCCGTACGGACCAGAACGGACCAGTACGGACCACTATGGACCCGTACGGAGCAGAACGGACCAGTACGGACCACTACGGACTACTAGTGACCAGTATGGATCACTAGGGGGCAGTACGGAGCAGTATGGACCAGTATGGACCAGTGCGGACCACAACGGACCAATAGGGACCACTACGGACCAGTACGGACCAGTACAGACGAGAATGGACCAGTATGGACCAGTACGGACCAGTATGGACCAGTACGGAGCAGTATGGACCAGTGCACACCAGAACGGACCAATAGGGAACACCACGGACCAGTACGGACCAGTGCGGACCAGAACAGACCAGTACGGACCAGAACGGACCAGTACGGACCAGTATGGACCAGTGCGGACCAGAACAGACCAGTGCGGTCCAGTACGGACCAGTATGGACCAGTGCGGACAGGTATCGACCAGTGCGGACCAGTGCGGACCAGTATGGACCAGAACGGACCAGTACGGACCAGTACGGAATACTAGGGACCAGTACGGACCACAAGGGGGCAGTACGGAGCAGTGTGGACCAGTACGGACCTGGACGGACCAGTATGGACCAGTGAGGACCAGTGCGGACCAGAACCTACCAGTACGGACTAGTACGGACCACTATGGAACAGAACGTACCAGAACGGACCAGTACGGACTGGTAGGGACCAGTACGGACCGGTAGGGAACACTACGGAACAGTATGGACCAGTACGGACCAGAACGGACCAGTATGGACCATTGCGGACCAGAACAGACCATTACGGACCAGTACGGACCAGTATGGACCAGTGCGGACCAGTATGGACCAGTGCGGAACAGTGCGGACCAGAACCGACCAGTACGGACTAGTACGGACCACTATGGAACAGAACATACCAGTATGGACCAGTGCGGACCAGAACGGACCAGTATGGACCAGTATGGACCAGCACGGAACACTATGGACCAGTACGGACCAGAATGGACCAGTACGGACCACTATGGACCAGTACGGAGCAGAACGGACCAGTACGGACCAGTACGGACTACTAGTGACCAGTACGGACCACTAGGGGGCAGTACGGAGCACTATGGACCA
The DNA here is from genome assembly GCF_031753505.1 of Anomalospiza imberbis. Taxonomy (NCBI): domain Eukaryota; kingdom Metazoa; phylum Chordata; class Aves; order Passeriformes; family Viduidae; genus Anomalospiza; species Anomalospiza imberbis. Next base: position 37,847 of record NW_027099877.1, read on the forward strand.
GTATGGACGAGTGCGGACCAGTACGGACCAGTATGGACAAGGGCAGACCAGTACGGACCAGTACGGACCAGTATGGACCGGTATGGACCGGTACGGACCAGTACGGACCAGTATGGACCAGTATGGACCAGTGCGGACCAGTACGGACCAGTATGGACAAGGGCAGACCAGAAGGGACCAGTACGGACCAGTATGGACCGGTATGGACCAGTACGGACCAGTACGGACCAGTGCGGGCCAGTACGGACCAGTACGGACCATTGCGGAACAGTATGGACCAGTGCGGACCAGAACGGACCTGTATGGACCAGAACAGACCAGGACGGACCAGTACGGACCAGTACGGACCAGAACGGACCAATAGGGACCACTACGGACAAGTATGGACTAGTATGGACCAGTACGGACCAGTATGGACCAGTACGGACCAGTATGGACCAGTACGGACCAGTATGGACCAGTGCAGACTAGAACGGACCAGTATGGACCAGTATGGACCAGTATGGATCAGTAGGGAACAATACGGACCAGGACGGACCAGTACGGACCACTATGGACCAGTACGGACCACTATGGACCAGTACGGACCAGTATGGACCAGTACGGACCAGTACGGACCAGTATGGACCAGTGCGGACCAGAACGGACCAGTATGGACCAGTATGGATCAGTAGGGACCAATACGGACCAGGACGGACCAATACGGACCAGGACGGACCAGTACGGACCAGTGCGGACCAGTGCGGACCAGTATGGACCAGAACGGACCAGTACAGACAAGTATGGACCATTGCGGACCAGAACAGACCAGTACGGACCAGTGCGGACCAGAACGGACCAGTATGGACCAGCACGGAACACGATGGACCAGTACGGACCAGAACGGACCAGTACGGAACAGTATGGACCAGAACGGACCAGTACGGACAAGTATGGACCATTGCGGACCAGAACAGACCAGTACGGACCAGTACGGACCAGTATGGACCAGTGCGGACCAGTATGGACCAGTGCGGACCAGTGCGGAACAGAACGGACAAGTACGGACTAGTACGGACCACTATGGAACAGAACGTACCAGTATGGACCAGTGCGGACCAGAACGGACCAGTACGGACCAGTACGGACCAGTATGGACCAGTGCGGACCAGTATGGACCAGTGCGGACCAGTGCGGAACAGAACGGACAAGTACGGACTAGTACAGACCACTATGGAACAGAACGTACCAGTATGGACCAGTGCGGACCAGAACAGACCAGTATGGACCAGTATGGACCAGCACTGAACACGATGGACCAGTACAGACCAGGACGGACCAGTACGGACCAATATGGAACAGAACGTACCAGAACGGACCAGTATGGGCCAGTACAGACCAGTACGGACCAGTAGGGACCAGTACGGACCACTATGGACCAGTACGGACCAGTACAGACGAGAATGGACCAGTGTGGACCAGTACAGACCAGTATGGACCAGTATGGACCAGCACGGAACACGATGGACCAGTACGGACCAGAACGGACCAGTACGGAACAGTATGGACCAGAACGGACCAGTACGGACAAGTATGGACCATTGCGGACCAGAACAGACCAGTACGGACCAGTACGGACCAGTACGGACCAGTGCGGACCAGTATGGACCAGTGCGGACCAGTGCGGAACAGAACGGACCAGAACGGACTAGTACGGACCACTATGGAACAGAACGTACCAGTATGGACCAGTGCGGACCAGAACAGACCAGTATGGACCAGTATGGACCAGCACTGAACACGATGGACCAGTACGGACCAGAACGGACCAGTACGGACCAGTATGGACCAGTGCGGGCCACAACGGACCTGTATGGACCAGTACAGACCAGGACGGACCAGTACGGACCAATATGGAACAGAACGTACCAGAACGGACCAGTATGGGCCAGTACGGACCAGTACGGACCAGTAGGGACCAGTACGGACCACTATGGACCAGTACGGACCAGTACGGACCACTACGGACCAGTATGGACCAGAACGGACCAGTACGGACCAGTATGGACCAGTACCGACCAATGTGGACCAGTACGGACCAGTATGGACCAGTGCGGACCAGAACGGACCCGTATGGACCAGTATGGACCAGTAGGGACCAATACGGACCAGTACGGACTAGTATGGACCAGTACGGACCAGAACAGACCAGTACGGACCAGTATGGACCAGTACGGACAAGTATGGATTAGAGCGGACCAGTACGGACCAGTACAAACCAATATGGACCAGTATGGACCAGTGCGGAACAGTACGGACCAGTATGGACCAGTGCGGACTGGAACGGACCATTGTGGACCAGTACGGACCAGTATGGACCAGTACGGACCAGTATGGACCAGAGCGGACCAGTACGGACCAGTAGGGACAGTACGGACCGCTATGGACCCGTACGGACCAGAACGGACCAGTACGGACCACTGTGGACCCGTACGGAGCAGAACGGACCAGTACGGACCACTACGGACTACTAGTGACCAGTATGGATCACTAGGGGGCAGTACGGAGCAGTATGGACCAGTATGGACCAGTGCGGACCACAACGGACCAATAGGGACCAATACGGACCAGTACGGACCAGTACAGACGAGAATGGACCAGTATGGACCAGTACGGACCAGTATGGACCAGTATGGACCAGCACGGAACACGATGGACCAGTACGGACCAGAACGGACCAGTACGGAACAGTATGGACCAGAACGGACCAGTACGGACAAGTATGGACCATTGCGGACCAGAACAGACCAGTACAGACCAGTACGGACCAGTATGGACCAGTGCGGACCAGTATGGACCAGTGCGGACCAGTGCGGAACAGAACGGACAAGTACGGACTAGTACGGACCACTATGCAACAGAACGTACCAGTATGGACCAGTGCGGACCAGAACAGACCAGTATGGACCAGTATGGACCAGCACTGAACACGATGGACCAGTATGGACCAGAACGGACCAGTACGGACCACTATGGACCAGTGCGGGCCACAACGGACCTGTATGGACCAGTACAGACCAGGACGGACCAGTACGGACCAATATGGAACAGAACGTACCAGAACGGACCAGTATGGGCCAGTACGGACCAGTACGGACCAGTAGGGACCCGTACGGACCACTATGGACCAGTACGGACCAGTACGGACCACTACGGACCAGTATGGACCAGAACGGACCAGTACGGACCAGTATGGACCAGTACCGACCAATGTGGACCAGAACGGACCAGTATGGACCAGTGCGGACCAGAACGGACCCGTATGGACCAGTATGGACCAGTAGGGACCAATACGGGAACCAGTACGACTAGTATGGACCAGTACGGACCAGAACGGACCAGTACGGACCAGTATGGACCAGTACGGACAAGTATGGATTAGAGCGGACCAGTACGGACCAGTACAAACCAATATGGACCAGTATGGACCAGTGCGGAACAGTACGGACCAGTATGGACCAGTGCGGACTGGAACGGACCATTGTGGACCAGTACGGGACCAGTATGGACCAGTACGGACCAGTATGGACCAGAGCGGACCAGTACGGACCAGTAGGGACAGTACGGACCGCTATGGACCCGTACGGACCAGAACGGACCAGTACGGACCACTATGGACCACTACGGAGCAGAACAGACCAGTACGGACCACTACGGACTACTAGTGACCAGTATGGACCACTAGGGGGCAGTACGGAGCAGTATGGACCAGTATGGACCAGTGCGGACCACAACGGACCAATAGGGACCACTACGGACCAGTACGGACCAGTACAGACGAGAATGGACCAGTATGACCAGTACGGACCAGTATGGACCAGTACGGACCAGTATGGACCCAGTGCGAGCAGAACGGACCAGTATGGACCAGTATGGACCAGTATGGATCATTAGGGACCAATACGGACCAGGACGGACCAGTACGGACCAGTATGGACCGTACGGACCAGAACGGACCATTACGGACCAGTATGGACCAGTACGGACAAGTATGGATTAGAGCGGACCAGTACGGACCAGTACAAACCAATATGGACCACTATGGACCAGTGCGGAACAGTACGGACCAGTATGGACCAGTGCGGACTAGAACGGACCATTGTGGACCAGTTACGGACCAGTATGGACCAGTACGGACCAGTATGGACCAGAGCGGACCAGTACGGACCAGTAGGGACAGTACGGACCGCTATGGACCCCGTACGACCAGAACGGACCAGTACGGACCACTATGACCCGTACGGAGCAGAACGGACCAGTTACGGACCACTACGGACTACTAGTGACCAGTATGGATCACTAGGGGGCAGTACGGAGCAGTATGGACCAGTATGGACCAGTGCGGACCACAACGGACCAATAGGGACCACTACGGACCAGAATACGGACCAGTACAGACGAGAATGGACCAGTATGGACCAGTACGGACCAGTATGGACCAGTACGGAGCAGTATGGACCAGTGCGGACCAGAACGGACCAATAGGGAACACCACGGACCAGTACGGACGCAGTGCGGACCAGAACAGACCAGTACGGACCAGAACGGACCAGTACGGACCATTATGGACCAGTGCGGACCAGAACAGACCAGTGCGGACCAGTACGGACCAGTATGGACCAGTGCGGACAGGTATGGACCAGTGCGGACCAGTGCGGACCAGTATGGACCAGAACGGACCAGTACGGACCAGATCGGACCAGTACGGACCAGTATGGACAAGGGCAGACCAGAAGGGACCAGTACGGACCAGTATGGACCGGTATGGACCAGTACGGACCAGTACGGACCAGTACGGGCCAGTACGGACCAGTACGGACCATTGCGGAACAGTATGGACCAGTGCGGACCAGAACGGACCTGTATGGACCAGAACAGACCAGGACGGACCAGTACGGACCAGTATGGACCAGTATGGATCAGTAGGGAACAATACGGACCAGGACGGACCAGTACGGACCACTATGGACCAGTACGGACCACTATGGACCAGTACGGACCAGTATGGACCAGTACGGACCAGTACGGACCAGTATGGACCAGTGCGGACCAGAACGGACCAGTATGGACCAGTATGGATCAGTAGGGACCAATACGGACCAGGACGGGACCAATACGGACCAGGACGGACCAGTACGGACCAGTGCGGACCAGTGCGGACCAGTATGGACCAGAACGGACCAGTACGGACCAGTATGGACCAGTGCGGACCAGAACGGACCAGTATGGACCAGTATGGATCAGTAGGGACCAATACGGACCAGGACGGACCAGTACGGACCAGTGCGGACCAGTGCGGACCAGTATGGACCAGAACGGACCAGTACGGACAAGTATGGACCATTGCGGACAAGAACAGACCAGTACGGACCAGTGCGGACCAGAACGGACCAGTATGGACCAGTATGGACCAGCACGGAACACGATGGACCAGTACGGACCAGAACGGACCAGTACGGAACAGTATGGACCAGAACGGACCAGTACGGACAAGTATGGACCATTGCGGACCAGAACAGACCAGTACGGACCAGTACGGACCAGTATGGACCAGTGCGGACCAGTATGGACCAGTGCGGACCAGTGCGGAACAGAACGGACAAGTACGGACTAGTACAGACCACTATGGAACAGAACGTACCAGTATGGACCAGTGCGGACCAGAACAGACCAGTATGGACCAGTATGGACCAGCACTGAACACGATGGACCAGTACAGACCAGGACGGACCAGTACGGACCAATATGGAACAGAACGTACCAGAACGGACCAGTATGGGCCAGTACGGACCAGTACGGACCAGTAGGGACCAGTACGGACCACTATGGACCAGTACGGACCAGTACGGACCACTACGGACCAGTATGGACCAGAACGGACCAGTACGGACCAGTATGGACCAGTACCGACCAATGTGGACCAGTACGGACCAGTATGGACCAGTGCGGACCAGAACGGACCCGTATGGACCAGTATGGACCAGTAGGGACCAATACGGACCAGTACGGACTAGTATGGACCAGTACGGACCAGAACGGACCAGTACGGACCAGTATGGACCAGTACGGACCAGTATGGATTAGAGCGGACCAGTACGGACCAGTACGGACCAGTACGGACCAGTATGGACCAGTGCGGACCAGTACGGACCAGTATGGACCAGTGCGGACTGGAACGGACCATTGTGGACCAGTACGGACCAGTATGGACCAGTACGGACCAGTATGGACCAGAGCGGACCAGTACGGACCAGTAAGGGACAGTACGGACCGCTATGGACCCGTACGGACCAGAACGGACCAGTACGGACCACTATGGACCCGTACGGAGCAGAACGGACCAGTACGGACCACTACGGACTACTAGTGACCAGTATGGATCACTAGGGGGCACTACGGAGCAGTATGGACCAGTATGGACCAGTGCGGACCACAACGGACCAATAGAGACCACTACGGACCAGTACGGACCAGTACAGACGAGAATGGACCAGTATGGACCAGTACGGGCCAGTATGGACCAGTACGGAGCAGTATGGACCAGTATGGACCAGAACGGACCAGTACGGACCAGTATGGACCAGTACCGACCAATGTGGACCAGTATGGATCACTAGGGGGCAGTACGGAGCAGTATGGACCAGTATGGACCAGTGCGGACCACAACGGACCAATAGGGACCACTACGGACCAGTACGGACCAGTACAGACGAGAATGGACCAGTATGGACCAGTACGGACCAGTATGGACCAGTACGGAGCAGTATGGACCAGTGCGGAACAGAACGGACCTGTATGGACCAGTATGGACCAGTATGGATCAGTAAGGACCAATACGGACCAGGACGGACCAATACGGACCAGATCGGACCAGTACGGACCAGTATGGACCAGTGCCGACCAGAACGGACCAGTACGGACCAGTACGGACCAGTATGGACCAGTGCGGACCAGTATGGACCAGTGCGGACCAGTACGGACCAGTATGGACCAGTATGGACCAGTACGGACCAGTACGGACCAGTATGGACCAGTACGGACCAGAACGGACCAATAGGGAACACTACGGACCAGTACGGACCAGTGCGGACCAGAACAGACCAGTACGGACCAGAACGGACCAGTACGGACCAGTATGGACCAGTGCGGACCAGAACAGACCAGTGCGGACCAGTACGGACCAGTATGGACCAGTGCGGACAGGTATAGACCAGTGCGGACCAGTGCGGACCAGTATGGACCAGAACGACCAGTACGACCAGTACGGAATACTAGGGACCAGTACGGACCACAAGGGGGCAGTACGGAGCAGTGTGGACCAGTACGGACCTGGACGGACCAGTATGGACCAGTGAGGTCAGTGCGGACCAGAACCTACCAGTACGGACTAGTACGGACCACTATGGAACAGAACGTACCAGAACGGACCAGTACGGACTGGTAGGGACCAGTACGGACCGGTAGGGAACACTACGGACCAGTATGGACCAGTACGGACCAGAACGGACCAGTATGGACCACTATGGACCAGTACGGGCCAGAATGGACCAGTACGGACCACTATGGAACAGTACGGACCAGAACGGACCAGTATGGACCAGTGCGGACCAGAACAGACCAGTACGGACCAGTACGGACCAGTATGGACCAGTGCGGACCAGTATGGACCAGTGCGGACCAGTGCGGAACAGAACGGACAAGTACGGACTAGTACGGACCACTATGGAACAGAACGTACCAGTATGGACCAGTGCGGACCAGAACAGACCAGTATGGACCAGTATGGACCAGCAAGGAACACTATGGACCAGTATGGACCAGAATGGACCACTATGGACCAGTATGGATAAAAACGGACCAGTACGGACCAGTACGGACTACTAGTGACCAGTACGGACCACTAGGGGGCAGTACGGAGCACTATGGACCAGTATGGACCAGTGCGGATCAGTACGGACCACTATGGACGAGTACAGACCAGTACGGACCAGTACGGACCAGTATGGACCGGTATGGACCAGTACGGACCAGTACGGAACACTATGGACCAATACGGACCAGAATAGACCAGTACGGACCAGTACGGAATACTAGGGACCAGTACGGACCACAAGGGGGCAGTACGGAGCAGTATGGACCAGTACGGACCAGGACGGACCAGTATGGACCAGTGAGGACCAGTGCGGACCAGAACCGACCAGTATGGACCTGTACGGACCACTATGGAACAGAACGTACCAGAACGGACCAGTACGGACTGGTAGGGACCAGTACGGACCGGTAGGGACCAGTACGGAACACTATGGACCAGTACGGACAAGAACGGACCAGAACGGACCTGTATGGACCAGAACAGACCAGGACGGACCAGTACGGACCAGTACGGACCAGAACGGACCAATAGGGACCACTACGGACCAGTATGGACTAGTATGGACCAGTACGGACAAGTATGGACCAGTACGGACCAGTATGGACCAGTACGGACCAGTATGGACCAGTGCGGACCAGTACGGACCAGTATGGACCAGTACGGACCAGTACGGACCAGTATGGACCAGTATGGACCAGTACGGACCAGAACGGACCAATAGGGAACACTACGGACCAGTACGGACCAGTGCGGACCAGAACAGACCAGTACGGACCAGAACGGACCAGTACGGACCAGTATGGACCAGTGCGGACCAGAACAGACCAGTGCGGACCAGTACGGACCAGTATGGACCAGTGCGGACAGGTATGGACCAGTGCGGACCAGTGCGGACCAGTATGGACCAGAACGGACCAGTACGGACCAGTACGGAATACTAGGGACCAGTACGGACCACAAGGTGGCAGTACGGAGCAGTGTGGACCAGTACGGACCTGGACGGACCAGTATGGACCAGTGAGGACCAGTGCGGACCAGAACCTACCAGTACGGACTAGTACGGACCACTATGGAACAGAACGTACCAGAACGGACCAGTACGGACTGGTAGGGACCAGTATGGACCGGTAGGGAACACTACGGACCAGTATGGACCAGTACGGACCAGAACGGACCAGTATGGACCACTATGGACCAGTACGGGCCAGAATGGACCAGTACGGACCACTATGGAACAGTACGGACCAGAACGGACCAGTATGGACCAGTGCGGACAAGAACAGACCAGTACGGACCAGTACGGACCAGTATGGACCAGTGCGCACCAGTATGGACCAGTGCGGACCAGTGCGGAACAGAACGGACAAGTACGGACTAGTACGGACCACTATGGAACAGAACGGACCAGTATGGACCAGTGCGGACCAGAACAGACCAGTATGGACCAGTATGGACCAGCAAGGAACACTATGGACCAGTATGGACCAGAATGGACCACTATGGACCAGTACGGATAAGAACGGACCAGTACGGACCAGTACGGACTACTAGTGACCAGTACAGTCCACTAGGGGGCAGTACGGAGCACTATGGACCAGTATGGACCAGTGCGGATCAGTACGGACCACTATGGACGAGTACAGACCAGTACGGACCAGTACGGACCAGTATGGACCGGTATGGACCAGTACGGACCAGTACGGACCAGTATGGACCAGTATGGACCGGTATGGACCAGTACGGACCAGTACGGACCAGTATGGACCATTATGGACCAGTGCGGACCAGTACGGACCAGTATGGACAAGGGCAGACCAGAATGGACCAGTGCGGACCAGCACGGAACACTATGGACCAATACGGACCAGAATAGACCAGTACGGACCAGTACGGAATACTAGGGACCAGTACGGACCACAAGGGGGCAGTACGGAGCAGTATGGACCAGTACGGACCAGGACGGACCAGTATGGACCAGTGAGGACCAGTGCGGACCAGAACCGACCAGTACGGACTAGTACGGACCAATATGGAACAGAACGTACCAGAACGGACCAGTACGGACTGGTAGGGACCAGTACGGACCGGTAGGGACCAGTACGGAACACTATGGACCAGTACGGACAAGAACGGACCAGAACGGACCTGTATGGACCAGAACAGACCAGGACGGACCAGTACGGACCAGTACGGACCAGAACGGACCAATAGGGACCACTACGGACCAGTATGGACTAGTATGGACCAGTACGGACCAGTATGGACCAGTACGGACCAGTATGGACCAGTACGGACCAGTATGGACCAGTGCGGACCAGAACGGACCAGTATGGACCAGTATGGACCAGTATGGATCAGTAGGGAACAATACGGACCAGGACGGACCAGTACGGACCACTATGGACCAGTACGGACCACTATGGTCCAGTACGGACCAGTATGGACCAGTACGGACCAGTACGGACCAGTATGGACCAGTGCGGACCAGAATGGACCAGTATGGACCAGTATGGATCACTAGGGACCAATACGGACCAGGACGGACCAATACGGACCAGGACGGACCAGTACGGACCAGTGCGGACCAGTGCGGACCAGTATGGACCAGAACGGACCAGTACGGACAAGTATGGACCATTGCGGACCAGAACAGACCAATACGGACCAGTGCGGACATGAACGGACCAGTATGGACCAGTATGGACCAGCACGGAACACGATGGACCAGTGCGGACCAGAACGGACCAGTACGGAACAGTATGGACCAGAACGGACCAGTACGGACAAGTATGGACCATTGCGGACCAGAACAGACCAGTACGGACCAGTACGGACCAGTATGGACCAGTGCGGAGCAGTGCGGAACAGAACGGACAAGTACGGACTAGTACGGACCACTATGGAACAGAACGTACCAGTATGGACCAGTGCGGACCAGAACAGACCAGTATGGACCAGTATGGACCAGCACTGAACACGATGGACCAGTACGGACCAGAACGGACCAGTACGGACCAGTATGGACCAGTGCGGGCCACAACGGACCTGTATGGACCAGTACAGACCAGGACGGACCAGTACGGACCAATATGGAACAGAACGTACCAGAACGGACCAGTATGGGCCAGTACGGACCAGTACGGACCAGTAGGGACCAGTATGGACCACTATGGACCAGTACGGACCAGTACGGACCACTACGGACCAGTATGGACCAGAACGGACCAGTACGGACCAGTATGGACCAGTACCGACCAATGTGGACCAGTACGGACCAGTATGGACCAGTGCGGACCAGAATGGACCCGTATGGACCAGTATGGACCAGCAGGGACCAATACGGACCAGTACGGACTAGTATGGACCAGTACGGACCAGAACGGACCAGTACGGACCAGTATGGACCAGTACGGACAAGTATGGATTAGAGCGGACCAGTACGGACCAGTACGGACCAGTACGGACCAGTATGGACCAGTGCGGAACAGTACGGACCAGTATGGACCAGTGCGGACTGGAACGGACCATTGTGGACCAGTACGGACCAGTATGGATCAGTACGGACCAGTATGGACCAGAGCGGACCAGTACGGACCAGTAGGGACAGTACGGACCGCTATGGACCCGTACGGACCAGAACGGACCAGTACGGACCACTATGGACCACTACGGAGCAGAACAGACCAGTACGGACCACTACGGACTACTAGTGACCAGTATGGACCACTAGGGGGCAGTACGGAGCAGTATGGACCAGTATGGACCAGTGCGGACCACAACGGACCAATAGGGACCACTACGGACCAGTACGGACCAGTACAGACGAGAATGGACCAGTATGGACCAGTACGGACCAGTATGGACCAGTACGGAGCAGTATGGACCAGTGCGGACCAGAACGGACCAGTATGGACCAGTATGGACCAGTATGGATCATTAGGGACCAATACGGACCAGGACGGACCAGTACGGACCAGTATGGACCAGTACGGACCACTATGGACCAGTACGGACCAGTATGGACCAGTACGGACAGGTATGGACCAGTGCGGACCAGTGCGGACCAGTATGGACCAGTATGGACCAGTATGGATCGGTAGGGACCAATACGGACCAGGACGGACCAATACGGACCAGATCGGACCAGTACGGACCAGTATGGACTAGTGCCGACCAGAACAGACCAGTACGGACCAGTACGGACCAGTATGGACCAGTGCGGACCAGTATGGACCAGTGCGGACCAGTACGGACCAGTATGGACCAGTATGGACCAGTACGGACCAGTATGGACCAGGATGGACCAGTACGGACCAGAACGGACCAATAGGGAACACTACGGACCAGTACGGACCAGTGCGGACCAGAACAGACCAGTACGGACCAGAACGGACCAGTACGGACCAGTATGGACCAGTGCGGACTGGAACGGACCATTGTGGACCAGTACGGACCAGTATGGACCAGTGCGGACAGGTATGGACCAGTGCGGACCAGTGCGGACCAGTATGGACCAGAACGGACCAGTACGGACCAGTACGGAGTACTAGGGACCAGTACGGACCACAAGGGGGCAGTACGGAGCAGTGTGGACCAGTACGGACCTGGACGGACCAGTATGGACCAGTGAGGACCAGTGCGGACCAGAACCGACCGTATGGACCAGTATGGACCAGTATGGATCGGTAGGGACCAATACGGACCAGGACGGACCAATACGGACCAGATCGGACCAGAACGGACCAGTATGGACCAGTATGGACCAGTGCGGACCAATATGGACCAGTATGGACCAGTGCGGAACAGTATGGACCAGTATGGACCAGTACGGACCAGTACGGACCAGTATGGACCAGTACGGACCAGAACGGACCAATAGGGAACACTACGGACCAGTACGGACCAGTGCGGACCAGAACAGACCAGTATGGACCAGTATGGACCAGCAAGGAACACTATGGACCAGTATGGACCAGAATGGACCACTATGGACCAGTACGGATAAGAACGGACCAGTACGGACCAGTACGGACTACTAGTGACCAGTACAGTCCACTAGGGGGCAGTACGGAGCACTATGGACCAGTATGGACCAGTGCGGATCAGTACGGACCACTATGGACGAGTACAGACCAGTACGGACCAGTACGGACCAGTATGGACCGGTATGGACCAGTACGGACCAGTACGGACCAGTATGGACCAGTATGGACCGGTATGGACCAGTACGGACCAGTACGGACCAGTATGGACCATTATGGACCAGTGCGGACCAGTACGGACCAGTATGGACAAGGGCAGACCAGAATGGACCAGTGCGGACCAGCACGGAACACTATGGACCAATACGGACCAGAATAGACCAGTACGGACCAGTACGGAATACTAGGGACCAGTACGGACCACAAGGGGGCAGTACGGAGCAGTATGGACCAGTACGGACCAGGACGGACCAGTATGGACCAGTGAGGACCAGTGCGGACCAGAACCGACCAGTACGGACTAGTACGGACCAATATGGAACAGAACGTACCAGAACGGACCAGTACGGACTGGTAGGGACCAGTACGGACCGGTAGGGACCAGTACGGAACACTATGGACCAGTACGGACAAGAACGGACCAGAACGGACCTGTATGGACCAGAACAGACCAGGACGGACCAGTACGGACCAGTACGGACCAGAACGGACCAATAGGGACCACTACGGACCAGTATGGACTAGTATGGACCAGTACGGACCAGTATGGACCAGTACGGACCAGTATGGACCAGTACGGACCAGTATGGACCAGTGCGGACCAGAACGGACCAGTATGGACCAGTATGGACCAGTATGGATCAGTAGGGAACAATACGGACCAGGACGGACCAGTACGGACCACTATGGACCAGTACGGACCACTATGGTCCAGTACGGACCAGTATGGACCAGTACGGACCAGTACGGACCAGTATGGACCAGTGCGGACCAGAATGGACCAGTATGGACCAGTATGGATCACTAGGGACCAATACGGACCAGGACGGACCAATACGGACCAGGACGGACCAGTACGGACCAGTGCGGACCAGTGCGGACCAGTATGGACCAGAACGGACCAGTACGGACAAGTATGGACCATTGCGGACCAGAACAGACCAATACGGACCAGTGCGGACATGAACGGACCAGTATGGACCAGTATGGACCAGCACGGAACACGATGGACCAGTGCGGACCAGAACGGACCAGTACGGAACAGTATGGACCAGAACGGACCAGTACGGACAAGTATGGACCATTGCGGACCAGAACAGACCAGTACGGACCAGTACGGACCAGTATGGACCAGTGCGGAGCAGTGCGGAACAGAACGGACAAGTACGGACTAGTACGGACCACTATGGAACAGAACGTACCAGTATGGACCAGTGCGGACCAGAACAGACCAGTATGGACCAGTATGGACCAGCACTGAACACGATGGACCAGTACGGACCAGAACGGACCAGTACGGACCAGTATGGACCAGTGCGGGCCACAACGGACCTGTATGGACCAGTACAGACCAGGACGGACCAGTACGGACCAATATGGAACAGAACGTACCAGAACGGACCAGTATGGGCCAGTACGGACCAGTACGGACCAGTAGGGACCAGTATGGACCACTATGGACCAGTACGGACCAGTACGGACCACTACGGACCAGTATGGACCAGAACGGACCAGTACGGACCAGTATGGACCAGTACCGACCAATGTGGACCAGTACGGACCAGTATGGACCAGTGCGGACCAGAATGGACCCGTATGGACCAGTATGGACCAGCAGGGACCAATACGGACCAGTACGGACTAGTATGGACCAGTACGGACCAGAACGGACCAGTACGGACCAGTATGGACCAGTACGGACAAGTATGGATTAGAGCGGACCAGTACGGACCAGTACGGACCAGTACGGACCAGTATGGACCAGTGCGGAACAGTACGGACCAGTATGGACCAGTGCGGACTGGAACGGACCATTGTGGACCAGTACGGACCAGTATGGATCAGTACGGACCAGTATGGACCAGAGCGGACCAGTACGGACCAGTAGGGACAGTACGGACCGCTATGGACCCGTACGGACCAGAACGGACCAGTACGGACCACTATGGACCACTACGGAGCAGAACAGACCAGTACGGACCACTACGGACTACTAGTGACCAGTATGGACCACTAGGGGGCAGTACGGAGCAGTATGGACCAGTATGGACCAGTGCGGACCACAACGGACCAATAGGGACCACTACGGACCAGTACGGACCAGTACAGACGAGAATGGACCAGTATGGACCAGTACGGACCAGTATGGACCAGTACGGAGCAGTATGGACCAGTGCGGACCAGAACGGACCAGTATGGACCAGTATGGACCAGTATGGATCATTAGGGACCAATACGGACCAGGACGGACCAGTACGGACCAGTATGGACCAGTACGGACCACTATGGACCAGTACGGACCAGTATGGACCAGTACGGACAGGTATGGACCAGTGCGGACCAGTGCGGACCAGTATGGACCAGTATGGACCAGTATGGATCGGTAGGGACCAATACGGACCAGGACGGACCAATACGGACCAGATCGGACCAGTACGGACCAGTATGGACTAGTGCCGACCAGAACAGACCAGTACGGACCAGTACGGACCAGTATGGACCAGTGCGGACCAGTATGGACCAGTGCGGACCAGTACGGACCAGTATGGACCAGTATGGACCAGTACGGACCAGTATGGACCAGGATGGACCAGTACGGACCAGAACGGACCAATAGGGAACACTACGGACCAGTACGGACCAGTGCGGACCAGAACAGACCAGTACGGACCAGAACGGACCAGTACGGACCAGTATGGACCAGTGCGGACTGGAACGGACCATTGTGGACCAGTACGGACCAGTATGGACCAGTGCGGACAGGTATGGACCAGTGCGGACCAGTGCGGACCAGTATGGACCAGAACGGACCAGTACGGACCAGTACGGAGTACTAGGGACCAGTACGGACCACAAGGGGGCAGTACGGAGCAGTGTGGACCAGTACGGACCTGGACGGACCAGTATGGACCAGTGAGGACCAGTGCGGACCAGAACCGACCGTATGGACCAGTATGGACCAGTATGGATCGGTAGGGACCAATACGGACCAGGACGGACCAATACGGACCAGATCGGACCAGAACGGACCAGTATGGACCAGTATGGACCAGTGCGGACCAATATGGACCAGTATGGACCAGTGCGGAACAGTATGGACCAGTATGGACCAGTACGGACCAGTACGGACCAGTATGGACCAGTACGGACCAGAACGGACCAATAGGGAACACTACGGACCAGTACGGACCAGTGCGGACCAGAACAGACCAGTACGGACCAGAACGGACCTGTACGGACCAGTATGGACCAGTGCGGACCAAAACAGACCAGTGCGGACCAGTACGGACCAGTATGGACCAGTGCGGACAGGTATGGACCAGTGCGGACCAGTGCGGACCAGTATGGACCAGAACGGACCAGTACGGACCAGTACGGAATACTAGGGACCAGTACGGACCACAAGGGGGCAGTACGGAGCAGTGTGGACCAGTACGGACCTGGACGGACCAGTATGGACCAGTGAGGACCAGTGCGGACCAGAACCTACCAGTACGGACTAGTACGGACCACTATGGAACAGAACGTACCAGAACGGACCAGTACGGACTGGTAGGGACCAGTACGGACCGGTAGGGAACACTACGGACCAGTATGGACCAGTACGGACCAGAACGGACCAGTATGGACCACTATGGACCAGTACGGGCCAGAATGGACCAGTACGGACCACTATGGAACAGTACGGACCAGAACGGACCAGTATGGACCAGTGCGGACCAGAACAGACCAGTACGGACCAGTACGGACCAGTATGGACCAGTGCGGACCAGTATGGACCAGTGCGGACCAGTGCGGAACAGAACGGACAAGTACGGACTAGTACGGACCACTATGGAACAGAACGTACCAGTATGGACCAGTGCGGACCAGAACAGACCAGTATGGACCAGTATGGACCAGCAAGGAACACTATGGACCAGTATGGACCAGAATGGACCACTATGGACCAGTACGGATAAGAACGGACCAGTACGGACCAGTACGGACTACTAGTGACCAGTACAGTCCACTAGGGGGCAGTACGGAGCACTATGGACCAGTATGGACCAGTGCGGATCAGTACGGACCACTATGGACGAGTACAGACCAGTACGGACCAGTACGGACCAGTATGGACCGGTATGGACCAGTACGGACCAGTACGGACCAGTATGGACCAGTATGGACCAGTGCGGACCAGTACGGACCAGTATGGACAAGGGCAGACCAGAAGGGACCAGTACGGACCAGCACGGAACACTATGGACCAGTACGGACCAGAATAGACCAGTACGGACCAGTACGGAATACTAGGGACCAGTACGGACCACAAGGGGGCAGTACGGAGCAGTATGGACCAGTACGGACCAAGACGGACCAGTATGGACCAGTGAGGACCAGTGCGGACCAGAACCGACCAGTACGGACTAGTACGGACCACTATGGAACAGAACGTACCAGTATGGACCAGTGCGGACCAGTGCGGAACAGAACGGACAAGTACGGACTAGTACGGACCACTATGGAACAGAACGTACCAGTATGGACCAGTGCGGACCAGAACAGACCAGTATGGACCAGTATGGACCAGCACTGAACACGATGGACCAGTACGGACCAGAACGGACCAGTACGGAACAGTATGGACCAGAGCGGACCAGTACGGACCAGTAGGGACAGTACGGACCGCTATGGACCCGTACGGACCAGAACGGACCAGTACGGACCACTATGGACCACTACGGAGCAGAACAGACCAGTACGGACCACTACGGACTACTAGTGACCAGTATGGACCACTAGGGGGCAGTAGGGAGCAGTATGGACCAGTATGGACCAGTGCGGACCACAACGGACCAATAGGGACCACTACGGACCAGTACGGACCAGTACAGACGAGAATGGACCAGTATGGACCAGTACGGACCAGTATGGACCAGTACGGACCAGTATGGACCAGTGCGGAGCAGAACGGACCAGTATGGACCAGTATGGACCAGTATGGATCATTAGGGACCAATACGGACCAGGACGGACCAGTACGGACCAGTATGGACCAGTACGGACCACTATGGACCAGTACGGACCAGTATGGACCAGTACGGACAGGTATGGACCAGTGCGGACCAGTGCGGACCAGTATGGACCAGTATGGACCAGTATGGATCGGTAGGGACCAATACGGACCAGGACGGACCAATACGGACCAGATCGGACCAGTACGGACCAGTATGGACTAGTGCCGACCAGAACAGACCAGTACGGACCAGTACGGACCAGTATGGACCAGTGCGGACCAGTATGGACCAGTGCGGACCAGTACGGACCAGTATGGACCAGTATGGTCCAGTACGGACCAGTATGGACCAGGATGGACCAGTACGGACCAGAACGGACCAATAGGGAACACTACGGACCAGTACGGACCAGTGCGGACCAGAACAGACCAGTACGGACCAGAACGGACCAGTACGGACCAGTATGGACCAGTGCGGACTGGAACGGACCATTGTGGACCAGTACGGACCAGTATGGACCAGTGCGGACAGGTATGGACCAGTGCGGACCAGTGCGGACCAGTATGGACCAGAACGGACCAGTACGGACCAGTACGGAGTACTAGGGACCAGTACGGACCACAAGGGGGCAGTACGGAGCAGTGTGGACCAGTACGGACCTGGACGGACCAGTATGGACCAGTGAGGACCAGTGCGGACCAGAACCGACCGTATGGACCAGTATGGACCAGTATGGATCGGTAGGGACCAATACGGACCAGGACGGACCAATACGGACCAGATCGGACCAGTACGGACCAGTATGGACCAGTATGGACCAGTGCGGACCAGTATGGACCAGTATGGACCAGTGCGGAACAGTATGGACCAGTATGGACCAGTACGGACCAGTACGGACCAGTATGGACCAGTACGGACCAGAACGGACCAATAGGGAACACTACGGACCAGTACGGACCAGTGCGGACCGGAACAGACCAGTACGGACCAGAACGGACCTGTACGGACCAGTATGGACCAGTGCGGACCAAAACAGACCAGTGCGGACCAGTACGGACCAGTATGGACCAGTGCGGACAGGTATGGACCAGTGCGGACCAGTGCGGACCAGTACGGACCAGAACGGACCAGTACGGACCAGTACGGAATACTAGGGACCAGTACGGACCACAAGGGGGCAGTACGGAGCAGTGTGGACCAGTACGGACCTGGACGGACCAGTATGGACCAGTGAGGACCAGTGCGGACCAGAACCTACCAGTACGGACTAGTACGGACCACTATGGAACAGAACGTACCAGAACGGACCAGTACGGACTGGTAGGGACCAGTACGGACCGGTAGGGAACACTACGGACCAGTATGGACCAGTACGGACCAGAACGGACCAATAGGGACCACTACGGACAAGTATGGACTAGTATGGACCAGTATGGACTAGTATGGACCAGTACGGACCAGAACGGACCAGTATGGACCAGTGCGGACCAGAACAGACCAGTACGGACCAGTACGGACCAGTATGGACCAGTGCGGACCAGTATGGACCAGTGCGGACCAGTGCGGAACAGAACGGACAAGTACGGACTAGTACGGACCACTATGGAACAGAACGTACCAGTATGGACCAGTGCGGACCAGAACAGACCAGTATGGACCAGTATGGACCAGCAAGGAACACTATGGACCAGTATGGACCAGAATGGACCACTATGGACCAGTACGGATAAGAACGGACCAGTACGGACCAGTACGGACTACTAGTGACCAGTACAGTCCACTAGGGGGCAGTACGGAGCACTATGGACCAGTATGGACCAGTGAGGATCAGTACGGACCACTATGGACGAGTACAGACCAGTACGGACCAGTACGGACCAGTATGGACCGGTATGGACCAGTACGGACCAGTACGGACCAGTATGGACCAGTATGGACCAGTGCGGACCAGTACGGACCAGTATGGACAAGGGCAGACCAGAAGGGACCAGTACGGACCAGCACGGAACACTATGGACCAATACGGACCAGAATAGACCAGTACGGACCAGTACGGAATACTAGGGACCAGTACGGACCACAAGGGGGCAGTACGGAGCAGTATGGACCAGTACGGACCAAGACGGACCAGTATGGACCAGTGAGGACCAGTGCGGACCAGAACCGACCAGTACGGACTAGTACGGACCACTATGGAACAGAACGTACCAGAACGGACCAGTACGGACTGGTAGGGACCAGTACGGACCGGTAGGGACCAGTACGGAACACTATGGACCAGTACGGACAAGAACGGACCAGAACGGACCTGTATGGACCAGAACAGACCGGGACGGACCAATACGGCCCAGTACGGACCAGAACGGAACAATAGGGACCACTACGGACAAGTATGGACTAGTATGGACCAGTACGGAATACTATGGACCAGTACGGACCAGTATGGACCAGTACGGACCAGTATGGACAAGTATGGACCATTGCGGACCAGAACAGACCAGTACGGACCAGTGCGGACCAGAACGGACCAGTATGGACCAGTATGGACCAGCACGGAACACGATGGACCAGTGCGGACCAGAACGGACCAGTACGGAACAGTATGGACCAGAACGGACCAGTACGGACAAGTATGGACCATTGCGGACCAGAACAGACCAGTACGGACCAGTACGGACCAGTATGGACCAGTGCGGACCAGTATGGACCAGTGCGGAGCAGTGCGGAACAGAACGGACAAGTACGGACTAGTACGGACCACTATGGAACAGAACGTACCAGTATGGACCAGTGCGGACCAGAACAGACCAGTATGGACCAGTATGGACCAGCACTGAACACGATGGACCAGTACGGACCAGAACGGACCAGTACGGACCAGTATGGACCAGTGCGGGCCACAACGGACCTGTATGGACCAGTACAGACCAGGACGGACCAGTACGGACCAATATGGAACAGAACGTACCAGAACGGACCAGTATGGACCAGAGCGGACCAGTACGGACCAGTAGGGACAGTACGGACCGCTATGGACCCGTACGGACCAGAACGGACCAGTACGGACCACTATGGACCACTACGGAGCAGAACGGACCAGTACGGACCACTACGGACTACTATTGACCAGTATGGACCACTAGGGGGCAGTACGGAGCAGTATGGACCAGTATGGTCGAGTGCGGACCACAACGGACCAATAGGGACCACTACGGACCAGTACGGACCAGTACAGACGAGAATGGACCAGTATGGACCAGTACGGACCAGTATGGACCAGTACGGACCAGTATGGACCAGTGCGGAGCAGAACGGACCAGTATGGACCAGTATGGACCAGTATGGATCATTAGGGACCAATACGGACCAGGACGGACCAGTACGGACCAGTATGGACCAGTACGGACCACTATGGACCAGTACGGACCAGTATGGACCAGTACGGACAGGTATGGACCAGTGCGGACCAGTGCGGACCAGTATGGACCAGTATGGACCAGTATGGATCGGTAGGGACCAATACGGACCAGGACGGACCAATACGGACCAGATCGGACCAGTACGGACCAGTATGGACTAGTGCCGACCAGAACAGACCAGTACGGACCAGTACGGACCAGTATGGACCAGTGCGGACCAGTATGGACCAGTGCGGACCAGTACGGACCAGTATGGACCAGTATGGACCAGTACGGACCAGTATGGACCAGGATGGACCAGTACGGACCAGAACGGACCAATAGGGAACACTACGGACCAGTACGGACCAGTGCGGACCAAAACAGACCAGTGCGGACCAGAACGGACCAGTATGGACCAGTATGGACCAGTATGGATCAGTAGGGAACAATACGGACCAGGACGGACCAGTGCGGACGAGTATGGACCAGAACGGACCAGTACGGACAAGTATGGACCATTGCGGACCAGAACAGACCAGTACGGACCAGTGCGGACCAGAACGGACCAGTATGGACCAGTATGGACCAGCACGGAACACGATGGACCAGTGCGGACCAGAACGGACCAGTACGGAACAGTATGGACCAGAACGGACCAGTACGGACAAGTATGGACCATTGCGGACCAGAACAGACCAGTACGGACCAGTACGGACCAGTATGGACCAGTGCGGACCAGTATGGACCAGTGCGGAGCAGTGCGGAACAGAACGGACAAGTACGGACTAGTACGGACCACTATGGAACAGAACGTACCAGTATGGACCAGTGCGGACCAGAACAGACCAGTATGGACCAGTATGGACCAGCACTGAACACGATGGACCAGTACGGACCAGAACGGACCAGTACGGACCAGTATGGACCAGTGCGGGCCACAACGGACCTGTATGGACCAGTACAGACCAGGACGGACCAGTACG
Organism: Anomalospiza imberbis; assembly: GCF_031753505.1. Lineage (NCBI taxonomy): Eukaryota > Metazoa > Chordata > Aves > Passeriformes > Viduidae > Anomalospiza > Anomalospiza imberbis. The sequence goes on from NW_027099877.1 coordinate 60,344, forward strand.
GACCAATATGGAACAGAACGTACCAGAACGGACCAGTATGGGCCAGTACGGACCAGTACGGACCAGTAGGGACCAGTATGGACCACTATGGACCAGTACGGACCAGTACGGACCACTACGGACCAGTATGGACCAGAACGGACCAGTACGGACCAGTATGGACCAGTACCGACCAATGTGGACCAGTACGGACCAGTATGGACCAGTGCGGACCAGAACGGACCTGTATGGACCAGTATGGACCAGCAGGGACCAATACGGACCAGTACGGACTAGTATGGACCAGTACGGACCAGAACGGACCAGTACGGACCAGTATGGACCAGTACGGACAAGTATGGATTAGAGCGGACCAGTACGGACCAGTACGGACCAGTACGGACCAGTATGGACCAGTGCGGAACAGTACGGACCAGTATGGACCAGTGCGGACTGGAACGGACCATTGTGGACCAGTACGGACCAGTATGGATCAGTACGGACCAGTATGGACCAGAGCGGACCAGTACGGACCAGTAGGCACAGTACGGACCGCTATGGACCCGTACGGACCAGAACGGACCAGTACGGACCACTATGGACCACTATGGAGCAGAACGGACCAGTACGGACCACTACGGACTACTAGTGACCAGTATGGACCACTAGGGGGCAGTACGGAGCAGTATGGACCAGTATGGACGAGTGCGGACCACAACGGACCAATAGGGACCACTACGGACCAGTACGGACCAGTACAGACGAGAATGGACCAGTATGGACCAGTACGGACCAGTATGGACCAGTACGGAGCAGTATGGACCAGTGCGGAGCAGAACGGACCAGTATGGACCAGTACGGACCAGTATGGACCAGTACGGACCACTATGGACCAGTACGGACCAGTATGGACCAGTACGGACAGGTATGGACCGGTGCGGACCAGTGCGGACCATTATGGACCAGTATGGACCAGTATGGATCGGTAGGGACCAATACGGACCAGGACGGACCAATACGGACCAGATCGGACCAGTACGGACCAGTATGGACTAGTGCTGACCAGAACAGACCAGTACGGACCAGTACGGACCAGTATGGACCAGTGCGGACCAGTATGGACCAGTGCGGACCAGTATGGACCAGGATGGACCAGTACGGACCAGAACGGACCAATAGGGAACACTACGGACCAGTACGGACCAGTGCGGACCAGAACAGACCAGTACGGACCAGAACGGACCAGTACGGACCAGTATGGACCAGTGCGGACTGGAACGGACCATTGTGGACCAGTACGGACCAGTATGGACCAGTGCGGACAGGTATGGACCAGTGCGGACCAGTGCGGACCAGTATGGACCAGAACGGACCAGTACGGACCAGTACGGAGTACTAGGGAAAAGTACGGACCACAAGGGGGCAGTACGGAGCAGTGTGGACCAGTACGGACCTGGACGGACCAGTATGGACCAGTGAGGACCAGTGCGGACCAGAACCGACCGTATGGACCAGTATGGACCAGTATGGATCGGTAGGGACCAATACGGACCAGGACGGACCAATACGGACCAGATCGGACCAGTACGGACCAGTATGGACCAGTATGGACCAGTGCGGACCAGTATGGACCAGTATGGACCAGTGCGGAACAGTATGGACCAGTATGGACCAGTACGGACCAGTACGGACCAGTATGGACCAGTACGGACCAGAACGGACCAATAGGGAACACTACGGACCAGTACGGACCAGTGCGGACCAGAACAGACCAGTACGGACCAGAACGGACCTGTACGGACCAGTATGGACCAGTGCGGACCAAAACAGACCAGTGCGGACCAGTACGGACCAGTATGGACCAGTGCGGACAGGTATGGACCAGTGCGGACCAGTGCGGACCAGTATGGACCAGAACGGACCAGTACGGACCAGTACGGAATACTAGGGACCAGTACGGACCACAAGGGGGCAGTACGGAGCAGTGTGGACCAGTACGGACCAGGACGGACCAGTATGGACCAGTGAGGACCAGTGCGGACCAGAACCTACCAGTACGGACTAGTACGGACCACTATGGAACAGAACGTACCAGAACGGACCAGTACGGACTGGTAGGGACCAGTACGGACCGGTAGGGAACACTACGGACCAGTATGGACCAGTACGGACCAGAACGGACCAGTATGGACCACTATGGACCAGTACGGGCCAGAATGGACCAGTACGGACCACTATGGAACAGTACGGACCAGAACGGACCAGTATGGACCAGTGCGGACCAGAACAGACCAGTACGGACCAGTACGGACCAGTATGGACCAGTGCGGACCAGTATGGACCAGTGCGGACCAGTGCGGAACAGAACGGACAAGTACGGACTAGTACGGACCACTATGGAACAGAACGTACCAGTATGGACCAGTGCGGACCAGAACAGACCAGTATGGACCAGTATGGACCAGCAAGGAACACTATGGACCAGTATGGACCAGAATGGACCACTATGGACCAGTACGGATAAGAACGGACCAGTACGGACCAGTACGGACTACTAGTGACCAGTACAGTCCACTAGGGGGCAGTACGGAGCACTATGGACCAGTATGGACCAGTGCGGATCAGTACGGACCACTATGGACGAGTACAGACCAGTACGGACCAGTACGGACCAGTATGGACCGGTATGGACCAGTACGGACCAGTACGGACCAGTATGGACCAGTATGGACCAGTGCGGACCAGTACGGACCAGTATGGACAAGGGCAGACCAGAACGGACCAGTACGGACCAGCACGGAACACTATGGACCAATACGGACCAGAATAGACCAGTACGGACCAGTACGGAATACTAGGGACCAGTACAGACCACAAGGGGGCAGTACGGAGCAGTATGGACCAGTACGGACCAGGACGGACCAGTATGGACCAGTGAGGACCAGTGCGGACCAGAACCGACCAGTACGGACTAGTACGGACCACTATGGAACAGAACGTACCAGAACGGACCAGTAGGGACTGGTAGGGACCAGTACGGACCGGTAGGGACCAGTACGGAACACTATGGACCAGTACGGACAAGAACGGACCAGAACGGACCTGTATGGACCAGAACAGACCAGGACGGACCAGTACGGACCAGTACGGACCAGAACGGACCAATAGGGACCACTACGGACAAGTATGGACTAGTATGGACCAGTATGGACTAGTATGGACCAGTACGGACCAGTATGGACCAGTACGGACCAGTATGGACCAGTGCGGACCAGAACGGACCAGTATGGAATAGTATGGACCAGTATGGATCAGTAGGGAACAATACGGACCAGGACGGACCAGTACGGACCACTATGGACCAGTACGGACCACTATGGACCAATACGGACCAGTATGGACCAGTACGGACCAGTACGGACCAGTATGGACCAGTGCGGACCAGAACGGACCAGTATGGACCAGTATGGATCAGTAGGGACCAATACGGACCAGGACGGACCAATACGGACCAGGACGGACCAGTACGGACCAGTGCGGACCAGTGCGGACCAGTATGGACCAGAACGGACCAGTACGGACAAGTATGGACCATTGCGGACCAGAACAGACCAGTACGGACCAGTGCGGACCAGAACGGACCAGTATGGACCAGTATGGACCAGCACGGAACACGATGGACCAGTGCGGACCAGAACGGACCAGTACGGAACAGTATGGACCAGAACGGACCAGTACGGACAAGTATGGACCATTGCGGACCAGAACAGACCAGTACGGACCAGTACGGACCAGTATGGACCAGTGCGGACCAGTATGGACCAGTGCGGAGCAGTGCGGAACAGAACGGACAAGTACGGACTAGTACGGACCACTATGGAACAGAACGTACCAGTATGGACCAGTGCGGAGCAGAACAGACCAGTATGGACCAGTATGGACCAGCACTGAACACGATGGACCAGTACGGACCAGAACGGACCAGTACGGACCAGTATGGACCAGTGCGGGCCACAACGGACCTGTATGGACCAGTACAGACCAGGACGGACCAGTACGGACCAATATGGAACAGAACGTACCAGAACGGACCAGTATGGGCCAGTACGGACCAGTACGGACCAGTAGGGACCAGTACCGACCAATGTGGACCAGTACGGACCAGTATGGACCAGTGCGGAGCAGAACGGACCCGTATGGACCAGTATGGACCAGTAGGGACCAATACGGACCAGTACGGACTAGTATGGACCAGTACGGACCAGAACGGACCAGTACGGACCAGTATGGACCAGTACGGACCAGTATGGACCAGTGCGGACCAGTATGGACCAGTGCGGACCAGTGCGGAACAGAACGGACAAGTACGGACTAGTACGGACCACTATGGAACAGAACGTACCAGTATGGACCAGTGCGGACCAGAACAGACCAGTATGGACCAGTATGGACCAGCAAGGAACACTATGGACCAGTATGGACCAGAATGGACCACTATGGACCAGTACGGATAAGAACGGACCAGTATGGACCAGTACGGACTACTAGTGACCAGTACAGTCCACTAGGGGGCAGTACGGAGCACTATGGACCAGTATGGACCAGTGCGGATCAGTACGGACCACTATGGACGAGTACAGACCAGTACGGACCAGTACGGACCAGTATGGACCGGTATGGACCAGTACGGACCAATACGGACCAGTATGGATCAGTATGGACCAGTGCGGACCAGTACGGACCAGTATGGACAAGGGCAGACCAGAAGGGACCAGTACGGACCAGCACGGAACACTATGGACCAATACGGACCAGAATAGACCAGTACGGACCAGTACGGAATACTAGGGACCAGTACGGACCACAAGGGGGCAGTACGGAGCAGTATGGACCAGTACGGACCAGGACGGAGCAGTATGGACCAGTGAGGACCAGTGCGGACCAGAACCGACCAGTACGGACTAGTACGGACCACTATGGAACAGAACGTACCAGAACGGACCAGTAGGGACTGGTAGGGACCAGTACGGACCGGTAGGGACCAGTACGGAACACTATGGACCAGTACGGACAAGAACGGACCAGAACGGACCTGTATGGACCAGAACAGACCAGGACGGACCAGTACGGACCAGTACGGACCAGAACGGACCAATAGGGACCACTACGGACAAGTATGGACTAGTATGGACCAGTATGGACTAGTATGGACCAGTACGGACCAGTATGGACCAGTACGGACCAGTATGGACCAGTGCGGACCAGAACGGACCAGTATGGAATAGTATGGACCAGTATGGATCAGTAGGGAACAATACGGACCAGGACGGACCAGTACGGACCACTATGGACCAGTACGGACCACTATGGACCAATACGGACCAGTATGGACCAGTACGGACCAGTACGGACCAGTATGGACCAGTGCGGACCAGAACGGACCAGTATGGACCAGTATGGATCAGTAGGGACCAATACGGACCAGGACGGACCAATACGGACCAGGACGGACCAGTACGGACCAGTGCGGACCAGTGCGGACCAGTATGGACCAGAACGGACCAGTACGGACAAGTATGGACCATTGCGGACCAGAACAGACCAGTACGGACCAGTGCGGACCAGAACGGACCAGTATGGACCAGTATGGACCAGCACGGAACACGATGGACCAGTGCGGACCAGAACGGACCAGTACGGAACAGTATGGACCAGAACGGACCAGTACGGACAAGTATGGACCATTGCGGACCAGAACAGACCAGTACGGACCAGTACGGACCAGTATGGACCAGTGCGGACCAGTATGGACCAGTGCGGAGCAGTGCGGAACAGAACGGACAAGTACGGACTAGTACGGACCACTATGGAACAGAACGTACCAGTATGGACCAGTGCGGAGCAGAACAGACCAGTATGGACCAGTATGGACCAGCACTGAACACGATGGACCAGTACGGACCAGAACGGAATAGTACGGACCAGTATGGACCAGTGCGGGCCACAACGGACCTGTATGGACCAGTACAGACCAGGACGGACCAGTACGGACCAATATGGAACAGAACGTACCAGAACGGACCAGTATGGGCCAGTACGGACCAGTACGGACCAGTAGGGACCAGTACCGACCAATGTGGACCAGTACGGACCAGTATGGACCAGTGCGGAGCAGAACGGACCCGTATGGACCAGTATGGACCAGTAGGGACCAATACGGACCAGTACGGACTAGTATGGACCAGTACGGACCAGAACGGACCAGTACGGACCAGTATGGACCAGTACGGACCAGTATGGAGCATTGCGGACCAGTATGGACCAGTGCGGACCAGTGCGGAACAGAACGGACAAGTACGGACTAGTACGGACCACTATGGAACAGAACGTACCAGTATGGACCAGTGCGGACCAGAACAGACCAGTATGGACCAGTATGGACCAGCAAGGAACACTATGGACCAGTATGGACCAGAATGGACCACTATGGACCAGTACGGATAAGAACGGACCAGTATGGACCAGTACGGACTACTAGTGACCAGTACAGTCCACTAGGGGGCAGTACGGAGCACTATGGACCAGTATGGACCAGTGCGGATCAGTACGGACCACTATGGACGAGTACAGACCAGTACGGACCAGTACGGACCAGTATGGACCGGTATGGACCAGTACGGACCAATACGGACCAGTATGGACCAGTATGGACCAGTGCGGACCAGTACGGACCAGTATGGACAAGGGCAGACCAGAAGGGACCAGTACGGACCAGCACGGAACACTATGGACCAATACGGACCAGAATAGACCAGTACGGACCAGTACGGAATACTAGGGACCAGTACGGACCACAAGGGGGCAGTACGGAGCAGTATGGACCAGTACAGACCAAGACGGACCAGTATGGACCAGTGAGGACCAGTGCGGACCAGAACCGACCAGTACGGACTAGTACGGACCACTATGGAACAGAACGTACCAGAACGGACCAGTACGGACTGGTAGGGACCAGTACGGACCGGTAGGGACCAGTACGGACCAGTATGGACCAGTACGGACCAGAACGGACCAGTACGGACCACTATGGACCAGTACAGATCAGAACGGAGCAGTACGGACCACTATGGAACAGTACGGACCAGAACGGACCAGTATGGACCAGTGCGGACCAGAACAGACCAGTACGGACCAGTACGGACCAGTATGGACCAGTGCGGACCAGTATGGACCAGTGCGGGCCAGTGCGGAACAGAACGGACAAGTACGGACTAGTACGGACCACTATGGAACAGAACGTACCAGTATGGACCAGTGCGGACCAGAACGGACCAGTATGGACCAGTATGGACCAGCACGGAAAACTATGGACCAGTACGGACCAGAATGGACCAGTACGGACCACTATGGACCAGTACGGAGCAGAACGGACCAGTATGGACCAGTACGGACTACTAGTGACCAGTACGGACCACTAGGGGGCAGTACGGAGCACTATGGACCAGTATGGACGAGTGCGGACCAGTACGGACCAGTATGGACAAGGGCAGACCAGTACGGACCAGTACGGACCAGTATGGACCAGTATGGACCAGTGCGGACCAGTACGGACCAGTATGGACAAGGGCAGACCAGAAGGGACCAGTACAGACCAGTATGGACCGGTATGGACCAGTACAGACAAGTACGGACCAGTACAGGCCAGTACGGACCAGTACGGACCATTGCGGACCAGTATGGACCAGTGCGGACCAGTACGGACCAGTATGGACAAGGGCAGACCAGAAGGGACCAGTACGGACCAGTATGGACCGGTATGGACCAATAGGGACCACTATGGAAAAGTATGGACTAGTATGGACAAGTACGGACCAGTATGGACCAGTACGGAGCAGAACGGAGCAGTACGGACCAGTACGGACTACTAGTGACCAGTACGGACCACTAGGGGGCAGTACGGAGCACTATGGACCAGTATGGACCAGTGCGGATCAGTACGGACCACTATGGACGAGTACAGACCAGTACGGACCAGTACGGACCAGTATGGACCGGTATGGACCAGTACGGACCAGTACGGACCAGTATGGACCAGTATGGACCAGTGCGGACCAGTACGGACAAGTATGGACAAGGGCAGACCAGAACGGACCAGTACGGACCAGCACGGAACACTATGGACCAGTACGGAGCAGAATAGACCAGTACGGACCAGTACGGAATACTAGGGACCAGTACGGACCAGTATGGACCGGTATGAACCAGTACGGACCAGTACGGACCGGTAGGGACCAGTACGGACCAGTACGGACCATTGCGGACCAGTATGGACCAGTGCGGACCAGAACGGACCTGTATGGACCAGAACAGACCAGGACGGACCAGTACGGACCAGTACGGACCAGAACGGACCAATAGGGAACACTACGGAAAAGTATGGACTAGTATGGACCAGTACGGACCAATACGGACCAGTACGGACCAGTATAGACCAGTGCGGACCAGAACGGACCAGTATGGACCAGTATGGACCAGTATGGATCAGTAGGGAACACTACGGACCAGGACGGACCAGTACGGACCAGTATGGACCAGTATGGACCAGTACGGACCAGTATAGACCAGTGCGGACCAGAACGGAACAGTATGGACCAGAACGGACCAGTACGGACAAGTATGGACCATTGCGGACCAGAACAGACCAGTACGGACCAGTACGGACCAGTATGGACCAGTGCGGACCAGTGCGGAACAGAACGGAAAAGTACGGACTAGTACGGACCACTATGGAACAGAACGTACCAGTATGGACCAGTGCGGACCAGAACAGACCAGTATGGACCAGTATGGACCAGCACTGAACACGATGGACCAGTACGGACCAGAACGGACCAGTACGGACCACTATGGACCAGTGCGGGCCACAACGGACCTGTATGGACCAGTACAGACCAAGACGGACCAGTACGGACCAATATGGAACAGAACGTACCAGAACGGACCAGTATGGGCCAGTACGGACCAGTACGGACCAGTAGGGACCAGTACGGACCACTATGGACCAGTACGGACCAGTACGGACCACTACGGAGCAGTATGGACCAGAACGGACCAGTACGGACCAGTATGGACCAGTACCGACCAATGTGGACCAGTACGGACCAGTATGGACCAGTGCGGACCAGAACGGACCCGTAGGGACCAGTATGGACCAGTAGGGACCAATACAGACCAGTACGAACTAGTATGGACTAGTACGGACTAGAACGGACCAGTACGGACCAGTATGGACCAGTACGGACCTGTATGGATTAGAGCGGACCAGTACGGACCAGTACGGACCAATACGGACCAGTATGGGCCAGTGAGGACCAGCACAGACCAGTATGGACCAGTGCGGACTGGAACGGACCATTGTGGACCAGTACGGACCAGTATGGACCAGTACGGACCAGTATGGACCAGAGCGGACCAGTACGGACCAGTAGGGACATTACGGACCGCTATGGACCCGTACGGACCAGAACGGACCAGTACGGACCACTATGGACCAGTACGGAGCAGAACGGACCAGTACGGACCAGTACGGACTACTAGTGACCAGTATGGACCACTAGGGGGCAGTACGGAGCAGTATGGACCAGTATGGACCAGTGCGGACCAGAACAGACCAATATGGACAAGGGCAGAGCAGAACGGACCAGTACGGACCAGTATGGACTGGTATGGACCTGTACGGACCAGTACGGACCAGTATGGACCAGTATGGACCAGTGCGGAACATAACGCACAAGCACGGACTAGTACAGACAACTATGGAACAGAACGTACCAGTATGGACCAGTGCGGACCAGTACGGACCAGTATGGACCAGTATGGACAAGTACGGACAGTATGGACCAGTATGGACCAGTACGGACCAGAACGGACCAATAGGGAACACTACGGACCAGTACGGACCAGTGCGGACCAGAACAGACCAGTACGGACCAGAACGGACCAGTATGGACAAGGGCAGACCAGAACGGAGCAGTATGGACCAGGGCAGACCAGAACGGAGCAGTATGGACCAGTATGGACCAGTACGGACCAGTATGGACCAGTATGGACCAGTACGGACCAGAACGGACCAATAGGGAACACTACGGACCAGTACGGACCAGTGCGGACCAGAACAGACCAGTACGGACCAGAACGGACCAGTACGGACCAGTATGGACCAGTGCGGACCAGAACAGACCAGTACGGACCAGTACGGACCAGTATGGACCAGTGCGGACAGGTATGGACCAGTGCGGACCAGTGCGGACCAGTATGGACCAGAACGGACCAGTACGGACCAGTACGGAATACTAGGGACCAGTACGGACCACAAGGGGGCAGTACGGAGCAGTGTGGACCAGTACGGACCTGGACGGACCAGTATGGACCAGTGAGGACCAGTGCGGACCAGAACCGACCAGTACGGACTAGTACGGACCACTATGGAACAGAACGTACCAGAACGGACCAGTACGGACTGGTAGGGACCAGTACGGACCGGTAGGGAACACTACGGACCAGTATGGACCAGTACGGACCAGAACGGACCAGTACGGACCACTATGGACCAGTACGGGCCAGAATGGACCAGTACGGACCACTATGGAACAGTACGGACCAGAACGAACCAGTATGGACCAGTGCAGACCAGAACAGACCAGTACGGACCAGTACGGACCAGTATGGACCAGTGCGGACCAGTATGGACCAGTGCGGAACAGTGCGGAACAGAACGGACAAGTACGGACTAGTACGGACCACTATGGAACAGAACGTACCAGTATGGACCAGTGCGGACCAGAACAGGCCAGTATGGACCAGTATGGACCAGCACGGAACACTATGGACCAGTATGGACCAGAATGGACCACTATGGACCAGTACGGAGCAGAACAGACCAGTACGGACCAGTACGGACTACTAGTGACCAGTACGGACCACTAGGGGGCAGTACGGAGCACTATGGACCAGTATGGACCAGTGCGGATCAGTACGGACCACTATGGACGAGTACAGACCAGTACGGACCAGTACGGACCAGTATGGACCGGTATGGACCAGTACGGACCAGTACGGACCAGTATGGACCAGTATGGACCAGTGCGGACCAGTACGGACCAGTATGGAAAAGGGCAGACCAGAACGGACCAGTACGGACCAGCACGGAACACTATGGACCAGTACGGACCAGAATAGACCAGTACGGACCAGTACGGAATACTAGGGACCAGTACGGACCACAAGGGGGCAGTACGGAGCAGTGTGGACCAGTACGGACCCGGACGGACCAGTATGAACCAGTGAGGACCAGTGCGGACCAGTACGGACCAGTATGGACCAGTGCGGACCAGTATGGACCAGAACGGACCAGAACGGACCAGTACGGACTGGTAGGGACCAGTACGGACCGGTAGGGACCAGTACGGAACACTATGGACCAGTACGGACAAGAACGGACCAGTACGGACCAGTATGGACCAGTACAGATCAGAACGGACCAGTACGGACCACTATGGAACAGTACGGACCAGAAGGGACCAGTATGGACAAGTGCGGACCAGAACCGACCAGTACGGACCAGTACGGACCAGTATGGACCAGTGCGGACCAGTATGGACCAGTGCGGACCAGTGCGGAACAGAACGGACAAGTACGGACTAGTACGGACCACTATGGAACAGAACGTACCAGTATGGACCAGTGCGGACCAGAACGGACCAGTATGGACCAGTATGGACCAGCACGGAACACTATGGACCAGTACGGAGCAGAACGGACCAGTACGGACCAGTACGGACTACTAGTGACCAGTACGGACCACTAGGGGGCAGTACGGAGCACTATGGACCAGTATGGACCAGTGCGGATCAGTACGGACCACTATGGACGAGTACAGACCAGTACGGACCAGTACGGACCAGTACAAACCATTATGGACCAGTATGGACCAGTACGGACCAGTATGGACCAGTACGGACCAGTATGGGCCAGGGCGGACCAGAACGGACCAGTATGGACCAGTATGGACCAGTATGGATTAGTAGGGACCAATACGGACCAGGACGGACCAGTACGGACCAGTATGGACCAGTGCGGACCAGAACGGACAAGAACGGACCAGTATGGACCAGTACGGACCAGAACGGACCAGAACGGACCAATAGGGGACAGTATGGACCAGTGAGGACCAGTGGGGACCAGAACAGACCAGTACGGACGAGTACAGACCACTATGGACCAGTAGGGACCAGTGCGGACCAGAACAGACCAGTACGGACCAGGACGGACCAGTACGGACCAGTATGGACCAGTAGGGACCAATACAGACCAGGACAAACCAGTACGGACCAGTATGGACCAGTATGGACCAGTGTGGACCAGTATGGACCAGTATGGACCAGTACGGTCCAGAACGGACCAATAGGGAACTCTACGGACCAGTACGGACCAGTACGGACCACTACAGACCAGAATGGACCAGATGGACCAGTACGGACCAGATCGGACCAGTACGGACCAGTATGGACCAGTGCCGACCAGAACAGACCAGTACGGACCAGTACGGACCAGTATGGACCAGTGCAGACCAGTATGGACCAGTGCGGACCAGTACGGACCAGTATGGACCAGTACGGACCAGTATGGACCAGTATGGACCAGTACGGACCAGAACGGACCAATAGGGAACACTACGGACCAGTACGGACCAGTGCGGACCAGAACAGACCAGTACGGACCAGAACGGACCAGTACGGACCAGTATGGACCAGTGCGGACCAGAACAGACCAGTACGGACCAGTACGGACCAGTATGGACCAGTGCGGACAGGTATGGACCAGTGCGGACCAGTGCGGACCAGTATGGACCAGAACGGACCAGTACGGACCAGTACGGAATACTAGGGACCAGTACGGACCACAAGGGGGCAGTACGGAGCAGTATGGACCAGTAGGGACCAGGACGGACCAGTATGGACCAGTGAGGACCAGTGCGGACCAGAACCGACCAGTACGGACTAGTACGGACCACTATGGAACAGAACGTACCAGAACGGACCAGTACGGACTGGTAGGGACCAGTACGGACCGGTAGGGAACACTACGGTCCAGTATGGACCAGTACGGACCAGAACGGAGCAGTACGGACCACTATGGACCAGTACGGGCCAGAACGGACCAGTACGGACCACTATGGAACAGTACGGACCAGAACGGACCAGTATGGACCAGTGCAGACCAGAACAGACCAGTACGGACCAGTACGGACCAGTATGGACCAGTGCGGACCAGTATGGACCAGTGCGGACCAGTGCGGAACAGAACGGAGAAGTACGGACTAGTACGGACCACTATGGAACAGAACGTACCAGTATGGACCAGTGCGGACCAGAACAGACCAGTATGGACCAGTATGGACCAGCACGGAACACTATGGACCAGTACGGACCAGAATGGACCAGTACGGACCACTATGGACCAGTACGGAGCAGAACGGACCAGTACGGACTGGTACGGACCAGTACGGACCGGTAGGGAACACTACGGACCAGTATGGACCAGTACGGACCAGAACGGACCAGTACGGACCAGTATGGACCAGTACAGATCAGAACGGACCAGTACGGACCACTATGGAACAGTACGGACCAGTACGGACCAGTATGGACCAGTGCGGACCAGTATGGACCAGTGCGGACCAGTGCGGAACAGAACGGACAAGTACGGACTAGTACGGACCACTATGGAACATAACGTACCAGTATGGACCAGTGCGGACCAGAACGGACCAGTATGGACCAGTATGGACCAGCACGGAACACTATGGACCAGTACGGACCAGAATGGACCAGTACGGACCACTATGGACCAGTACGGAGCAGAACGGACCAGTATGGACCAGTACGGACTACTAGTGACCAGTACGGACCACTAGGGGGCAGTACGGAGCACTATGGACCAGTATGGACGAGTGCGGACCAGTACGGACCAGTATGGACAAGGGCAGACCTGTACGGACCAGTACGGACCAGTATGGACCAGTACGGACCAGTATGGACCAGTATGGACCAGTACGGACCAGAACGGACCAATAGGGAACACTACGGACCAGTACGGACCAGTGCGGACCAGAACAGACCAGTACGGACCAGAACGGACCAGTACGGACCAGTATGGACCAGTGCGGACCAGAACAGACCAGTGCGGACCAGTACGGACCAGTATGGACCAGTGCGGACAGGTATGGACCAGTGCGGACCAGTGCGGACCAGTATGGACCAGAACGGACCAGTACGGACCAGTACGGAATACTAGGGACCAGTACGGACCACAAGGGGGCAGTACGGAGCAGTGTGGACCAGTACGGACCTGGACGGACCAGTATGGACCAGTGAGGACCAGTGCGGACCAGAACCGAACAGTACGGACTAGTACGGACCACTATGGAACAGAACGTACCAGAACGGACCAGTACGGACCGGTAGGGACCAGTACGGACCGGTAGGGAACACTACGGACCAGTATGGACCAGTACGGACCAGAACGGACCAGTACGGACCACTATGGACCAGTACGGGCCAGAATGGACCAGTACGGACCACTATGGAACAGTACGGACCAGAACGAACCAGTATGGACCAGTGCGGACCAGAACAGACCAGTACGGACCAGTACGGACCAGTATGGACCAGTGCGCACCAGTATGGACCAGTGCGGACCAGTGCGGAACAGAACGGACAAGTACGGACTAGTACGGACCACTATGGAACAGAACGGACCAGTATGGACCAGTGCGGACCAGAACAGGCCAGTATGGACCAGTATGGACCAGCACGGAACACTATGGACCAGTATGGACCAGAATGGACCACTATGGACCAGTACGGAGCAGAACAGACCAGTACGGACCAGTACGGACTACTAGTGACCAGTACGGACCACTAGGGGGCAGTACGGAGCACTATGGACCAGTATGGACCAGTGCGGATCAGTACGGACCACTATGGACGAGTACAGACCAGTACGGACCAGTACGGACCAGTATGGACCGGTATGGACCAGTGCGGACCAGTACGGACCAGTATGGACCAGTACGGACCACTATGGACCAGTGCGGGCCACAACGGACCTGTATGGACCAGTACAGACCAAGACGGACCAGTACGGACCAATATGGAACAGAACGTACCAGAACGGACCAGTATGGGCCAGTACGGACCAGTACGGACCAGTAGGGACCAGTACGGACCACTATGGACCAGTACGGACCAGTACGGACCACTACGGAGCAGTATGGACCAGAACGGACCAGTACGGACCAGTATGGACCAGTACCGACCAATGTGGACCAGTACGGACCAGTATGGACCAGTGCGGACCAGAACGGACCCGTAGGGACCAGTATGGACCAGTAGGGACCAATACAGACCAGTACGAACTAGTATGGACTAGTACGGACTAGAACGGACCAGTACGGACCAGTATGGACCAGTACGGACCTGTATGGATTAGAGCGGACCAGTACGGACCAGTACGGACCAATACGGACCAGTATGGGCCAGTGAGGACCAGCACAGACCAGTATGGACCAGTGCGGACTGGAACGGACCATTGTGGACCAGTACGGACCAGTATGGACCAGTACGGACCAGTATGGACCAGAGCGGACCAGTACGGACCAGTAGGGACATTACGGACCGCTATGGACCCGTACGGACCAGAACGGACCAGTACGGACCACTATGGACCAGTACGGAGCAGAACGGACCAGTACGGACCAGTACGGACTACTAGTGACCAGTATGGACCACTAGGGGGCAGTACGGAGCAGTATGGACCAGTATGGACCAGTGCGGACCAGAACAGACCAATATGGACAAGGGCAGAGCAGAACGGACCAGTACGGACCAGTATGGACTGGTATGGACCTGTACGGACCAGTACGGACCAGTATGGACCAGTATGGACCAGTGCGGAACATAACGCACAAGCACGGACTAGTACAGACAACTATGGAACAGAACGTACCAGTATGGACCAGTGCGGACCAGTACGGACCAGTATGGACCAGTATGGACAAGTACGGACAGTATGGACCAGTATGGACCAGTACGGACCAGAACGGACCAATAGGGAACACTACGGACCAGTACGGACCAGTGCGGACCAGAACAGACCAGTACGGGCCAGAACGGACCAGTATGGACAAGGGCAGACCAGAACGGAGCAGTATGGACCAGGGCAGAGCAGAACGGAGCAGTATGGACCAGTATGGACCAGTACGGACCAGTATGGACCAGTATGGACCAGTACGGACCAGAACGGACCAATAGGGAACACTACGGACCAGTACGGACCAGTGCGGACCAGAACAGACCAGTACGGACCAGAACGGACCAGTACGGACCAGTATGGACCAGTGCGGACCAGAACAGACCAGTACGGACCAGTACGGACCAGTATGGACCAGTGCGGACAGGTATGGACCAGTGCGGACCAGTGCGGACCAGTATGGACCAGAACGGACCAGTACGGACCAGTACGGAATACTAGGGACCAGTACGGACCACAAGGGGGCAGTACGGAGCAGTGTGGACCAGTACGGACCTGGACGGACCAGTATGGACCAGTGAGGACCAGTGCGGACCAGAACCGACCAGTACGGACTAGTACGGACCACTATGGAACAGAACGTACCAGAACGGACCAGTACGGACTGGTAGGGACCAGTACGGACCGGTAGGGAACACTACGGACCAGTATGGACCAGTACGGACCAGAACGGACCAGTACGGACCACTATGGACCAGTACGGGCCAGAATGGACCAGTACGGACCACTATGGAACAGTACGGACCAGAACGAACCAGTATGGACCAGTGCAGACCAGAACAGACCAGTACGGACCAGTACGGACCAGTATGGACCAGTGCGGACCAGTATGGACCAGTGCGGAACAGTGCGGAACAGAACGGACAAGTACGGACTAGTACGGACCACTATGGAACAGAACGTACCAGTATGGACCAGTGCGGACCAGAACAGGCCAGTATGGACCAGTATGGACCAGCACGGAACACTATGGACCAGTATGGACCAGAATGGACCACTATGGACCAGTACGGAGCAGAACAGACCAGTACGGACCAGTACGGACTACTAGTGACCAGTACGGACCACTAGGGGGCAGTACGGAGCACTATGGACCAGTATGGACCAGTGCGGATCAGTACGGACCACTATGGACGAGTACAGACCAGTACGGACCAGTACGGACCAGTATGGACCGGTATGGACCAGTACGGACCAGTACGGACCAGTATGGACCAGTATGGACCAGTGCGGACCAGTACGGACCAGTATGGAAAAGGGCAGACCAGAACGGACCAGTACGGACCAGCACGGAACACTATGGACCAGTACGGACCAGAATAGACCAGTACGGACCAGTACGGAATACTAGGGACCAGTACGGACCACAAGGGGGCAGTACGGAGCAGTGTGGACCAGTACGGACCCGGACGGACCAGTATGAACCAGTGAGGACCAGTGCGGACCAGTACGGACCAGTATGGACCAGTGCGGACCAGTATGGACCAGAACGGACCAGAACGGACCAGTACGGACTGGTAGGGACCAGTACGGACCGGTAGGGACCAGTACGGAACACTATGGACCAGTACGGACAAGAACGGACCAGTACGGACCAGTATGGACCAGTACAGATCAGAACGGACCAGTACGGACCACTATGGAACAGTACGGACCAGAAGGGACCAGTATGGACAAGTGCGGACCAGAACCGACCAGTACGGACCAGTACGGACCAGTATGGACCAGTGCGGACCAGTATGGACCAGTGCGGACCAGTGCGGAACAGAACGGACAAGTACGGACTAGTACGGACCACTATGGAACAGAACGTACCAGTATGGACCAGTGCGGACCAGAACGGACCAGTATGGACCAGTATGGACCAGCACGGAACACTATGGACCAGTACGGAGCAGAACGGACCAGTACGGACCAGTACGGACTACTAGTGACCAGTACGGACCACTAGGGGGCAGTACGGAGCACTATGGACCAGTATGGACCAGTGCGGATCAGTACGGACCACTATGGACGAGTACAGACCAGTACGGACCAGTACGGACCAGTACAAACCATTATGGACCAGTATGGACCAGTACGGACCAGTATGGACCAGTACGGACCAGTATGGGCCAGGGCGGACCAGAACGGACCAGTATGGACCAGTATGGACCAGTATGGATTAGTAGGGACCAATACGGACCAGGACGGACCAGTACGGACCAGTATGGACCAGTGCGGACCAGAACGGACAAGAACGGACCAGTATGGACCAGTACGGACCAGAACGGACCAGAACGGACCAATAGGGGACAGTATGGACCAGTGAGGACCAGTGGGGACCAGAACAGACCAGTACGGACGAGTACAGACCACTATGGACCAGTAGGGACCAGTGCGGACCAGAACAGACCAGTACGGACCAGGACGGACCAGTACGGACCAGTATGGACCAGTAGGGACCAATACAGACCAGGACAAACCAGTACGGACCAGTATGGACCAGTATGGACCAGTGTGGACCAGTATGGACCAGTATGGACCAGTACGGTCCAGAACGGACCAATAGGGAACTCTACGGACCAGTACGGACCAGTACGGACCACTACAGACCAGAATGGACCAGATGGACCAGTACGGACCAGATCGGACCAGTACGGACCAGTATGGACCAGTGCCGACCAGAACAGACCAGTACGGACCAGTACGGACCAGTATGGACCAGTGCAGACCAGTATGGACCAGTGCGGACCAGTACGGACCAGTATGGACCAGTACGGACCAGTATGGACCAGTATGGACCAGTACGGACCAGAACGGACCAATAGGGAACACTACGGACCAGTACGGACCAGTGCGGACCAGAACAGACCAGTACGGACCAGAACGGACCAGTACGGACCAGTATGGACCAGTGCGGACCAGAACAGACCAGTACGGACCAGTACGGACCAGTATGGACCAGTGCGGACAGGTATGGACCAGTGCGGACCAGTGTGGACCAGTATGGACCAGAACGGACCAGTACGGACCAGTACGGAATACTAGGGACCAGTACGGACCACAAGGGGGCAGTACGGAGCAGTATGGACCAGTAGGGACCAGGACGGACCAGTATGGACCAGTGAGGACCAGTGCGGACCAGAACCGACCAGTACGGACTAGTACGGACCACTATGGAACAGAACGTACCAGAACGGACCAGTACGGACTGGTAGGGACCAGTACGGACCGGTAGGGAACACTACGGTCCAGTATGGACCAGTACGGACCAGAACGGAGCAGTACGGACCACTATGGACCAGTACGGGCCAGAACGGACCAGTACGGACCACTATGGAACAGTACGGACCAGAACGGACCAGTATGGACCAGTGCAGACCAGAACAGACCAGTACGGACCAGTACGGACCAGTATGGACCAGTGCGGACCAGTATGGACCAGTGCGGACCAGTGCGGAACAGAACGGAGAAGTACGGACTAGTACGGACCACTATGGAACAGAACGTACCAGTATGGACCAGTGCGGACCAGAACAGACCAGTATGGACCAGTATGGACCAGCACGGAACACTATGGACCAGTACGGACCAGAATGGACCAGTACGGACCACTATGGACCAGTACGGAGCAGAACGGACCAGTACGGACTGGTACGGACCAGTACGGACCGGTAGGGAACACTACGGACCAGTATGGACCAGTACGGACCAGAACGGACCAGTACGGACCAGTATGGACCAGTACAGATCAGAACGGACCAGTACGGACCACTATGGAACAGTACGGACCAGTACGGACCAGTATGGACCAGTGCGGACCAGTATGGACCAGTGCGGACCAGTGCGGAACAGAACGGACAAGTACGGACTAGTACGGACCACTATGGAACATAACGTACCAGTATGGACCAGTGCGGACCAGAACGGACCAGTATGGACCAGTATGGACCAGCACGGAACACTATGGACCAGTACGGACCAGAATGGACCAGTACGGACCACTATGGACCAGTACGGAGCAGAACGGACCAGTATGGACCAGTACGGACTACTAGTGACCAGTACGGACCACTAGGGGGCAGTACGGAGCACTATGGACCAGTATGGACGAGTGCGGACCAGTACGGACCAGTATGGACAAGGGCAGACCTGTACGGACCAGTACGGACCAGTATGGACCAGTACGGACCAGTATGGACCAGTATGGACCAGTACGGACCAGAACGGACCAATAGGGAACACTACGGACCAGTACGGACCAGTGCGGACCAGAACAGACCAGTACGGACCAGAACGGACCAGTACGGACCAGTATGGACCAGTGCGGACCAGAACAGACCAGTGCGGACCAGTACGGACCAGTATGGACCAGTGCGGACAGGTATGGACCAGTGCGGACCAGTGCGGACCAGTATGGACCAGAACGGACCAGTACGGACCAGTACGGAATACTAGGGACCAGTACGGACCACAAGGGGGCAGTACGGAGCAGTGTGGACCAGTACGGACCTGGACGGACCAGTATGGACCAGTGAGGACCAGTGCGGACCAGAACCGAACAGTACGGACTAGTACGGACCACTATGGAACAGAACGTACCAGAACGGACCAGTACGGACTGGTAGGGACCAGTACGGACCGGTAGGGAACACTACGGACCAGTATGGACCAGTACGGACCAGAACGGACCAGTACGGACCACTATGGACCAGTACGGGCCAGAATGGACCAGTACGGACCACTATGGAACAGTACGGACCAGAACGAACCAGTATGGACCAGTGCGGACCAGAACAGACCAGTACGGACCAGTACGGACCAGTATGGACCAGTGCGCACCAGTATGGACCAGTGCGGACCAGTGCGGAACAGAACGGACAAGTACGGACTAGTACGGACCACTATGGAACAGAACGGACCAGTATGGACCAGTGCGGACCAGAACAGGCCAGTATGGACCAGTATGGACCAGCACGGAACACTATGGACCAGTATGGACCAGAATGGACCACTATGGACCAGTACGGAGCAGAACAGACCAGTACGGACCAGTACGGACTACTAGTGACCAGTACGGACCACTAGGGGGCAGTACGGAGCACTATGGACCAGTATGGACCAGTGCGGATCAGTACGGACCACTATGGACGAGTACAGACCAGTACGGACCAGTACGGACCAGTATGGACCGGTATGGACCAGTGCGGACCAGTACGGACCAGTATGGACCAGTACGGGCCAGTATGGACCAGTGCGGACCAGAACGGACCAGTATGGACCAGTATGGACCAGTATGGATCAGTAGGGAACAATACGGACCAGGACGGACCAGTACGGACCACTATGGACCAGTACGGACCACTATGGTCCAGTACGGACCAGTATGGACCAGTACGGACCAGTACGGACCAGTATGGACCAGTGCGGACCAGAATGGACCAGTATGGACCAGTATGGATCACTAGGGACCAATACGGACCAGGACGGACCAATACGGACCAGGACGGACCAGTACGGACCAGTGCGGACCAGTGCGGACCAGTATGGACCAGAACGGACCAGTACGGACAAGTATGGACCATTGCGGACCAGAACAGACCAATACGGACCAGTGCGGACATGAACGGACCAGTATGGACCAGTATGGACCAGCACGGAACACGATGGACCAGTGCGGACCAGAACGGACCAGTACGGAACAGTATGGACCAGAACGGACCAGTACGGACAAGTATGGACCATTGCGGACCAGAACAGACCAGTACGGACCAGTACGGACCAGTATGGACCAGTGCGGAGCAGTGCGGAACAGAACGGACAAGTACGGACTAGTACGGACCACTATGGAACAGAACGTACCAGTATGGACCAGTGCGGACCAGAACAGACCAGTATGGACCAGTATGGACCAGCACTGAACACGATGGACCAGTACGGACCAGAACGGACCAGTACGGACCAGTATGGACCAGTGCGGGCCACAACGGACCTGTATGGACCAGTACAGACCAGGACGGACCAGTACGGACCAATATGGAACAGAACGTACCAGAACGGACCAGTATGGGCCAGTACGGACCAGTACGGACCAGTAGGGACCAGTATGGACCACTATGGACCAGTACGGACCAGTACGGACCACTACGGACCAGTATGGACCAGAACGGACCAGTACGGACCAGTATGGACCAGTACCGACCAATGTGGACCAGTACGGACCAGTATGGACCAGTGCGGACCAGAACGGACCCGTATGGACCAGTATGGACCAGCAGGGACCAATACGGACCAGTACGGACTAGTATGGACCAGTACGGACCAGAACGGACCAGTACGGACCAGTATGGACCAGTACGGACAAGTATGGATTAGAGCGGACCAGTACGGACCAGTACGGACCAGTACGGACCAGTATGGACCAGTGCGGAACAGTACGGACCAGTATGGACCAGTGCGGACTGGAACGGACCATTGTGGACCAGTACGGACCAGTATGGATCAGTACGGACCAGTATGGACCAGAGCGGACCAGTACGGACCAGTAGGGACAGTACGGACCGCTATGGACCCGTACGGACCAGAACGGACCAGTACGGACCACTATGGACCACTACGGAGCAGAACAGACCAGTACGGACCACTACGGACTACTAGTGACCAGTATGGACCACTAGGGGGCAGTACGGACCAGTATGGACCAGTATGGACCAGTGCGGACCACAACGGACCAATAGGGACCACTACGGACCAGTACGGACCAGTACAGACGAGAATGGACCAGTATGGACCAGTACGGACCAGTATGGACCAGTACGGAGCAGTATGGACCAGTGCGGACCAGAACGGACCAGTATGGACCAGTATGGACCAGTATGGATCATTAGGGACCAATACGGACCAGGACGGACCAGTACGGACCAGTATGGACCAGTACGGACCACTATGGACCAGTACGGACCAGTATGGACCAGTACGGACAGGTATGGACCAGTGCGGACCAGTGCGGACCAGTATGGACCAGTATGGACCAGTATGGATCGGTAGGGACCAATACGGACCAGGACGGACCAATACGGACCAGATCGGACCAGTACGGACCAGTATGGACTAGTGCCGACCAGAACAGACCAGTACGGACCAGTACGGACCAGTATGGACCAGTGCGGACCAGTATGGACCAGTGCGGACCAGTACGGACCAGTATGGACCAGTATGGACCAGTACGGACCAGTATGGACCAGGATGGACCAGTACGGACCAGAACGGACCAATAGGGAACACTACGGACCAGTACGGACCAGTGCGGACCAGAACAGACCAGTACGGACCAGAACGGACCAGTACGGACCAGTATGGACCAGTGCGGACTGGAACGGACCATTGTGGACCAGTACGGACCAGTATGGACCAGTGCGGACAGGTATGGACCAGTGCGGACCAGTGCGGACCAGTATGGACCAGAACGGACCAGTACGGACCAGTACGGAGTACTAGGGACCAGTACGGACCACAAGGGGGCAGTACGGAGCAGTGTGGACCAGTACGGACCTGGACGGACCAGTATGGACCAGTGAGGACCAGTGCGGACCAGAACCGACCGTATGGACCAGTATGGACCAGTATGGATCGGTAGGGACCAATACGGACCAGGACGGACCAATACGGACCAGATCGGACCAGAACGGACCAGTATGGACCAGTATGGACCAGTGCGGACCAATATGGACCAGTATGGACCAGTGCGGAACAGTATGGACCAGTATGGACCAGTACGGACCAGTACGGACCAGTATGGACCAGTACGGACCAGAACGGACCAATAGGGAACACTACGGACCAGTACGGACCAGTGCGGACCAGAACAGACCAGTACGGACCAGAACGGACCTGTACGGACCAGTATGGACCAGTGCGGACCAAAACAGACCAGTGCGGACCAGTACGGACCAGTATGGACCAGTGCGGACAGGTATGGACCAGTGCGGACCAGTGCGGACCAGTATGGACCAGAACGGACCAGTACGGACCAGTACGGAATACTAGGGACCAGTACGGACCACAAGGGGGCAGTACGGAGCAGTGTGGACCAGTACGGACCTGGACGGACCAGTATGGACCAGTGAGGACCAGTGCGGACCAGAACCTACCAGTACGGACTAGTACGGACCACTATGGAACAGAACGTACCAGAACGGACCAGTACGGACTGGTAGGGACCAGTACGGACCGGTAGGGAACACTACGGACCAGTATGGACCAGTACGGACCAGAACGGACCAGTACGGACCAGTATGGACCAGTACAGATCAGAACGGACCAGTACGGACCACTATGGAACAGTACGGACCAGAACGGACCAGTATGGACCAGTGCGGACCAGAACAGACCAGTACGGACCAGTACGGACCAGTATGGACCAGTGCGGACCAGTATGGACCAGTGCGGACCAGTGCGGAACAGAACGGACAAGTACGGACTAGTACGGACCACTATGGAACAGAACGTACCAGTATGGACCAGTGCGGACCAGAACAGACCAGTATGGACCAGTATGGACCAGCAAGGAACACTATGGACCAGTATGGACCAGAATGGACCACTATGGACCAGTACGGATAAGAACGGACCAGTACGGACCAGTACGGACTACTAGTGACCAGTACAGTCCACTAGGGGGCAGTACGGAGCACTATGGACCAGTATGGACCAGTGCGGATCAGTACGGACCACTATGGACGAGTACAGACCAGTACGGACCAGTACGGACCAGTATGGACCGGTATGGACCAGTACGGACCAGTACGGACCAGTATGGACCAGTATGGACCAGTGCGGACCAGTACGGACCAGTATGGACAAGGGCAGACCAGAAGGGACCAGTACGGACCAGCACGGAACACTATGGACCAGTACGGACCAGAATAGACCAGTACGGACCAGTACGGAATACTAGGGACCAGTACGGACCACAAGGGGGCAGTACGGAGCAGTATGGACCAGTACGGACCAAGACGGACCAGTATGGACCAGTGAGGACCAGTGCGGACCAGAACCGACCAGTACGGACTAGTACGGACCACTATGGAACAGAACGTACCAGTATGGACCAGTGCGGACCAGTGCGGAACAGAACGGACAAGTACGGACTAGTACGGACCACTATGGAACAGAACGTACCAGTATGGACCAGTGCGGACCAGAACAGACCAGTATGGACCAGTATGGACCAGCACTGAACACGATGGACCAGTACGGACCAGAACGGACCAGTACGGAACAGTATGGACCAGAGCGGACCAGTACGGACCAGTAGGGACAGTACGGACCGCTATGGACCCGTACGGACCAGAACGGACCAGTACGGACCACTATGGACCACTACGGAGCAGAACAGACCAGTACGGACCACTACGGACTACTAGTGACCAGTATGGACCACTAGGGGGCAGTAGGGAGCAGTATGGACCAGTATGGACCAGTGCGGACCACAACGGACCAATAGGGACCACTACGGACCAGTACGGACCAGTACAGACGAGAATGGACCAGTATGGACCAGTACGGACCAGTATGGACCAGTACGGACCAGTATGGACCAGTGCGGAGCAGAACGGACCAGTATGGACCAGTATGGACCAGTATGGATCATTAGGGACCAATACGGACCAGGACGGACCAGTACGGACCAGTATGGACCAGTACGGACCACTATGGACCAGTACGGACCAGTATGGACCAGTACGGACAGGTATGGACCAGTGCGGACCAGTGCGGACCAGTATGGACCAGTATGGACCAGTATGGATCGGTAGGGACCAATACGGACCAGGACGGACCAATACGGACCAGATCGGACCAGTACGGACCAGTATGGACTAGTGCCGACCAGAACAGACCAGTACGGACCAGTACGGACCAGTATGGACCAGTGCGGACCAGTATGGACCAGTGCGGACCAGTACGGACCAGTATGGACCAGTATGGACCAGTACGGACCAGTATGGACCAGGATGGACCAGTACGGACCAGAACGGACCAATAGGGAACACTACGGACCAGTACGGACCAGTGCGGACCAGTATGGACCAGTGCGGACCAGAACGGACCAGTATGGACCAGTATGGACCAGTATGGATCAGTAGGGAACAATACGGACCAGGACGGACCAGTGCGGACCAGTATGGACCAGAACGGACCAGTACGGACAAGTATGGACCATTGCGGACCAGAACAGACCAGTACGGACCAGTGCGGACCAGAACGGACCAGTATGGACCAGTATGGACCAGCACGGAACACGATGGACCAGTGCGGACCAGAACGGACCAGTACGGAACAGTATGGACCAGAACGGACCAGTACGGACAAGTATGGACCATTGCGGACCAGAACAGACCAGTACGGACCAGTACGGACCAGTATGGACCAGTGCGGACCAGTATGGACCAGTGCGGAGCAGTGCGGAACAGAACGGACAAGTACGGACTAGTACGGACCACTATGGAACAGAACGTACCAGTATGGACCAGTGCGGACCAGAACAGACCAGTATGGACCAGTATGGACCAGCACTGAACACGATGGACCAGTACGGACCAGAACGGACCAGTACGGACCAGTATGGACCAGTGCGGGCCACAACGGACCTGTATGGACCAGTACAGACCAGGACGGACCAGTACGGACCAATATGGAACAGAACGTACCAGAACGGACCAGTATGGGCCAGTACGGACCAGTACGGACCAGTAGGGACCAGTATGGACCACTATGGACCAGTACGGACCAGTACGGACCACTACGGACCAGTATGGACCAGAACGGACCAGTACGGACCAGTATGGACCAGTACCGACCAATGTGGACCAGTACGGACCAGTATGGACCAGTGCGGACCAGAACGGACCTGTATGGACCAGTATGGACCAGCAGGGACCAATACGGACCAGTACGGACTAGTATGGACCAGTACGGACCAGAACGGACCAGTACGGACCAGTATGGACCAGTACGGACAAGTATGGATTAGAGCGGACCAGTACGGACCAGTACGGACCAGTACGGACCAGTATGGACCAGTGCGGAACAGTACGGACCAGTATGGACCAGTGCGGACTGGAACGGACCATTGTGGACCAGTACGGACCAGTATGGATCAGTACGGACCAGTATGGACCAGAGCGGACCAGTACGGACCAGTAGGCACAGTACGGACCGCTATGGACCCGTACGGACCAGAACGGACCAGTACGGACCACTATGGACCACTATGGAGCAGAACGGACCAGTACGGACCACTACGGACTACTAGTGACCAGTATGGACCACTAGGGGGCAGTACGGAGCAGTATGGACCAGTATGGACGAGTGCGGACCACAACGGACCAATAGGGACCACTACGGACCAGTACGGACCAGTACAGACGAGAATGGACCAGTATGGACCAGTAGGGACCAGTACCGACCAATGTGGACCAGTACGGACCAGTATGGACCAGTGCGGAGCAGAACGGACCAGTATGGACCAGTATGGACCAGTATGGATCATTAGGGACCAATACAGACCAGGACGGACCAGTACGGACCAGTATGGACCAGTACGGACCAGTGCGGACCAGAACCTACCAGTACGGACTAGTACGGACCACTATGGAACAGAACGTACCAGAACGGACCAGTACGGACTGGTAGGGACCAGTACGGACCGGTAGGGAACACTACGGACCAGTATGGACCAGTACGGACCAGAACGGACCAGTACGGACCAGTATGGACCAGTACAGATCAGAACGGACCAGTACGGACCACTATGGAACAGTACGGACCAGAACGGACCAGTATGGACCAGTGCGGACCAGAACAGACCAGTACGGACCAGTACGGACCAGTATGGACCAGTGCGGACCAGTATGGACCAGTGCGGACCAGTGCGGAACAGAACGGACAAGTACGGACTAGTACGGACCACTATGGAACAGAACGTACCAGTATGGACCAGTGCGGACCAGAACAGACCAGTATGGACCAGTATGGACCAGCAAGGAACACTATGGACCAGTATGGACCAGAATGGACCACTATGGACCAGTACGGATAAGAACGGACCAGTACGGACCAGTACGGACTACTAGTGACCAGTACAGTCCACTAGGGGGCAGTACGGAGCACTATGGACCAGTATGGACCAGTGCGGATCAGTACGGACCACTATGGACGAGTACAGACCAGTACGGACCAGTACGGACCAGTATGGACCGGTATGGACCAGTACGGACCAGTACGGACCAGTATGGACCAGTATGGACCAGTGCGGACCAGTACGGACCAGTATGGACAAGGGCAGACCAGAAGGGACCAGTACGGACCAGCACGGAACACTATGGACCAGTACGGACCAGAATAGACCAGTACGGACCAGTACGGAATACTAGGGACCAGTACGGACCACAAGGGGGCAGTACGGAGCAGTATGGACCAGTACGGACCAAGACGGACCAGTATGGACCAGTGAGGACCAGTGCGGACCAGAACCGACCAGTACGGACTAGTACGGACCACTATGGAACAGAACGTACCAGTATGGACCAGTGCGGACCAGTGCGGAACAGAACGGACAAGTACGGACTAGTACGGACCACTATGGAACAGAACGTACCAGTATGGACCAGTGCGGACCAGAACAGACCAGTATGGACCAGTATGGACCAGCACTGAACACGATGGACCAGTACGGACCAGAACGGACCAGTACGGAACAGTATGGACCAGAGCGGACCAGTACGGACCAGTAGGGACAGTACGGACCGCTATGGACCCGTACGGACCAGAACGGACCAGTACGGACCACTATGGACCACTACGGAGCAGAACAGACCAGTACGGACCACTACGGACTACTAGTGACCAGTATGGACCACTAGGGGGCAGTAGGGAGCAGTATGGACCAGTATGGACCAGTGCGGACCACAACGGACCAATAGGGACCACTACGGACCAGTACGGACCAGTACAGACGAGAATGGACCAGTATGGACCAGTACGGACCAGTATGGACCAGTACGGACCAGTATGGACCAGTGCGGAGCAGAACGGACCAGTATGGACCAGTATGGACCAGTATGGATCATTAGGGACCAATACGGACCAGGACGGACCAGTACGGACCAGTATGGACCAGTACGGACCACTATGGACCAGTACGGACCAGTATGGACCAGTACGGACAGGTATGGACCAGTGCGGACCAGTGCGGACCAGTATGGACCAGTATGGACCAGTATGGATCGGTAGGGACCAATACGGACCAGGACGGACCAATACGGACCAGATCGGACCAGTACGGACCAGTATGGACTAGTGCCGACCAGAACAGACCAGTACGGACCAGTACGGACCAGTATGGACCAGTGCGGACCAGTATGGACCAGTGCGGACCAGTACGGACCAGTATGGACCAGTATGGACCAGTACGGACCAGTATGGACCAGGATGGACCAGTACGGACCAGAACGGACCAATAGGGAACACTACGGACCAGTACGGACCAGTGCGGACCAAAACAGACCAGTGCGGACCAGAACGGACCAGTATGGACCAGTATGGACCAGTATGGATCAGTAGGGAACAATACGGACCAGGACGGACCAGTGCGGACGAGTATGGACCAGAACGGACCAGTACGGACAAGTATGGACCATTGCGGACCAGAACAGACCAGTACGGACCAGTGCGGACCAGAACGGACCAGTATGGACCAGTATGGACCAGCACGGAACACGATGGACCAGTGCGGACCAGAACGGACCAGTACGGAACAGTATGGACCAGAACGGACCAGTACGGACAAGTATGGACCATTGCGGACCAGAACAGACCAGTACGGACCAGTACGGACCAGTATGGACCAGTGCGGACCAGTATGGACCAGTGCGGAGCAGTGCGGAACAGAACGGACAAGTACGGACTAGTACGGACCACTATGGAACAGAACGTACCAGTATGGACCAGTGCGGACCAGAACAGACCAGTATGGACCAGTATGGACCAGCACTGAACACGATGGACCAGTACGGACCAGAACGGACCAGTACGGACCAGTATGGACCAGTGCGGGCCACAACGGACCTGTATGGACCAGTACAGACCAGGACGGACCAGTACGGACCAATATGGAACAGAACGTACCAGAACGGACCAGTATGGGCCAGTACGGACCAGTACGGACCAGTAGGGACCAGTATGGACCACTATGGACCAGTACGGACCAGTACGGACCACTACGGACCAGTATGGACCAGAACGGACCAGTACGGACCAGTATGGACCAGTACCGACCAATGTGGACCAGTACGGACCAGTATGGACCAGTGCGGACCAGAACGGACCTGTATGGACCAGTATGGACCAGCAGGGACCAATACGGACCAGTACGGACTAGTATGGACCAGTACGGACCAGAACGGACCAGTACGGACCAGTATGGACCAGTACGGACAAGTATGGATTAGAGCGGACCAGTACGGACCAGTACGGACCAGTACGGACCAGTATGGACCAGTGCGGAACAGTACGGACCAGTATGGACCAGTGCGGACTGGAACGGACCATTGTGGACCAGTACGGACCAGTATGGATCAGTACGGACCAGTATGGACCAGAGCGGACCAGTACGGACCAGTAGGCACAGTACGGACCGCTATGGACCGTACGGACCAGAACGGACCAGTACGGACCACTATGGACCACTATGGAGCAGAACGGACCAGTACGGACCACTACGGACTACTAGTGACCAGTATGGACCACTAGGGGGCAGTACGGAGCAGTATGGACCAGTATGGACGAGTGCGGACCACAACGGACCAATAGGGACCACTACGGACCAGTACGGACCAGTACAGACGAGAATGGACCAGTATGGACCAGTAGGGACCAGTACCGACCAATGTGGACCAGTACGGACCAGTATGGACCAGTGCGGAGCAGAACGGACCAGTATGGACCAGTATGGACCAGTATGGATCATTAGGACCAATACAGACCAGGACGGACCAGTACGGACCAGTATGGACCAGTACGGACCACTATGGACCAGTACGGACCAGTATGGACCAGTACGGACAGGTATGGACCGGTGCGGACCAGTGCGGACCATTATGGACCAGTATGGACCAGTATGGATCGGTAGGGACCAATACGGACCAGGACGGACCAATACGGACCAGATCGGACCAGTACGGACCAGTATGGACTAGTGCTGACCAGAACAGACCAGTACGGACCAGTACGGACCAGTATGGACCAGTGCGGACCAGTATGGACCAGTGCGGACCAGTATGGACCAGTACGGACCAGTACGGACCAGAACGGACCAATAGGGAACACTACGGACCAGTACGGACCAGTGCGGACCAGAACAGACCAGTACGGACCAGAACGGACCAGTACGGACCAGTATGGACCAGTGCGGACTGGAACGGACCATTGTGGACCAGTACGGACCAGTATGGACCAGTGCGGACAGGTATGGACCAGTGCGGACCAGTGCGGACCAGTATGGACCAGAACGGACCAGTACGGACCAGTACGGAGTACTAGGGAAAAGTACGGACCACAAGGGGGCAGTACGGAGCAGTGTGGACCAGTACGGACCTGGACGGACCAGTATGGACCAGTGAGGACCAGTGCGGACCAGAACCGACCGTATGGACCAGTATGGACCAGTATGGATCGGTAGGGACCAATACGGACCAGGACGGACCAATACGGACCAGATCGGACCAGTACGGACCAGTATGGACCAGTATGGACCAGTGCGGACCAGTATGGACCAGTATGGACCAGTGCGGAACAGTATGGACCAGTATGGACCAGTACGGACCAGTACGGACCAGTATGGACCAGTACGGACCAGAACGGACCAATAGGGAACACTACGGACCAGTACGGACCAGTGCGGACCAGAACAGACCAGTACGGACCAGAACGGACCTGTACGGACCAGTATGGACCAGTGCGGACCAAAACAGACCAGTGCGGACCAGTACGGACCAGTATGGACCAGTGCGGACAGGTATGGACCAGTGCGGACCAGTGCGGACCAGTATGGACCAGAACGGACCAGTACGGACCAGTACGGAATACTAGGGACCAGTACGGACCACAAGGGGGCAGTACGGAGCAGTGTGGACCAGTACGGACCAGGACGGACCAGTATGGACCAGTGAGGACCAGTGCGGACCAGAACCTACCAGTACGGACTAGTACGGACCACTATGGAACAGAACGTACCAGAACGGACCAGTACGGACTGGTAGGACCAGTACGGACCGGTAGGGAACACTACGGACCAGTATGGACCAGTACGGACCAGAACGGACCAGTATGGACCACTATGGACCAGTACGGGCCAGTATGGACCAGTGCGGAGCAGAACAGACCAGTATGGACCAGTATGGACCAGCACTGAACACGATGGACCAGTACGGACCAGAACGGACCAGTACGGACCAGTATGGACCAGTGCGGGCCACAACGGACCTGTATGGACCAGTACAGACCAGGACGGACCAGTACGGACCAATATGGAACAGAACGTACCAGAACGGACCAGTATGGGCCAGTACGGACCAGTACGGACCAGTAGGGACCAGTACCGACCAATGGTGGACCAGTACGGACCAGTATGGACCAGTGCGGAGCAGAACGGACCCGTATGGACCAGTATGGACCAGTAGGGACCAATACGGACCAGTACGGACTAGTATGGACCAGTACGGACCAGAACGGACCAGTACGGACCAGTAGGACCAGTACGGACCAGTATGGACCAGTGCGGACCAGTATGGACCAGTGCGGACCAGTGCGGAACAGAACGGACAAGTACGGACTAGTACGGACCACTAATGGAACAGAACGTACCAGTATGGACCAGTGCGGACCAGAACAGACCAGTATGGACCAGTATGGACCAGCAAGGAACACTATGGACCAGTATGGACCAGAATGGACCACTATGGACCAGTACGGATAAGAACGGACCAGTATGGACCAGTACGGACTACTAGTGACCAGTACAGTCCACTAGGGGGCAGTACGGAGCACTATGGACCAGTATGGACCAGTGCGGATCAGTACGGACCACTATGGACGAGTACAGACCAGTACGGACCAGTACGGACCAGTATGGACCGGTATGGACCAGTACGGACCAATACGGACCAGTATGGACCAGTATGGACCAGTGCGGACCAGTACGGACCAGTATGGACAAGGGCAGACCAGAAGGGACCAGTACGGACCAGCACGGAACACTATGGACCAATACGGACCAGAATAGACCAGTACGGACCAGTACGGAATACTAGGGACCAGTACGGACCACAAGGGGGCAGTACGGAGCAGTATGGACCAGTACGGACCAGGACGGACCAGTATGGACCAGTGAGGACCAGTGCGGACCAGAACCGACCAGTACGGACTAGTACGGACCACTATGGAACAGAACGTACCAGAACGGACCAGTAGGGACTGGTAGGGGACCAGTACGGACCGGTAGGGACCAGTACGGAACACTATGGACCAGTACGGACAAGAACGGACCAGAACGGACCTGTATGGACCAGAACAGACCAGGACGGACCAGTACGGACCAGTACGGACCAGAACGGACCAATAGGGACCACTACGGACAAGTATGGACTAGTATGGACCAGTATGGACTAGTATGGACCAGTACGGACCAGTATGGACCAGTACGGACCAGTATGGACCAGTGCGGACCAGAACGGACCAGTATGGAATAGTATGGACCAGTATGGATCAGTAGGGAACAATACGGACCAGGACGGACCAGTACGGACCACTATGGACCAGTACGGACCACTATGGACCAATACGGACCAGTATGGACCAGTACGGACCAGTACGGACCAGTATGGACCAGTGCGGACCAGAACGGACCAGTATGGACCAGTATGGATCAGTAGGGACCAATACGGACCAGGACGGACCAATACGGACCAGGACGGACCAGTACGGACCAGTGCGGACCAGTGCGGACCAGTATGGACCAGAACGGACCAGTACGGACAAGTATGGACCATTGCGGACCAGAACAGACCAGTACGGACCAGTGCGGACCAGAACGGACCAGTATGGACCAGTATGGACCAGCACGGAACACGATGGACCAGTGCGGACCAGAACGGACCAGTACGGAACAGTATGGACCAGAACGGACCAGTACGGACAAGTATGGACCATTGCGGACCAGAACAGACCAGTACGGACCAGTACGGACCAGTATGGACCAGTGCGGACCAGTATGGACCAGTGCGGAGCAGTGCGGAACAGAACGGACAAGTACGGACTAGTACGGACCACTATGGAACAGAACGTACCAGTATGGACCAGTGCGGAGCAGAACAGACCAGTATGGACCAGTATGGACCAGCACTGAACACGATGGACCAGTACGGACCAGAACGGACCAGTACGGACCAGTATGGACCAGTGCGGGCCACAACGGACCTGTATGGACCAGTACAGACCAGGACGGACCAGTACGGACCAATATGGAACAGAACGTACCAGAACGGACCAGTATGGGCCAGTACGGACCAGTACGGACCAGTAGGGACCAGTACCGACCAATGTGGACCAGTACGGACCAGTATGGACCAGTGCGGAGCAGAACGGACCCGTATGGACCAGTATGGACCAGTAGGGACCAATACGGACCAGTACGGACTAGTATGGACCAGTACGGACCAGAACGGACCAGTACGGACCAGTATGGACCAGTACGGACCAGTATGGACCAGTGCGGACCAGTATGGACCAGTGCGGACCAGTGCGGAACAGAACGGACAAGTACGGACTAGTACGGACCACTATGGAACAGAACGTACCAGTATGGACCAGTGCGGACCAGAACAGACCAGTATGGACCAGTATGGACCAGCAAGGAACACTATGGACCAGTATGGACCAGAATGGACCACTATGGACCAGTACGGATAAGAACGGACCAGTATGGACCAGTACGGACTACTAGTGACCAGTACAGTCCACTAGGGGGCAGTACGGAGCACTATGGACCAGTATGGACCAGTGCGGATCAGTACGGACCACTATGGACGAGTACAGACCAGTACGGACCAGTACGGACCAGTATGGACCGGTATGGACCAGTACGGACCAATACGGACCAGTATGGACCAGTATGGACCAGTGCGGACCAGTACGGACCAGTATGGACAAGGGCAGACCAGAAGGGACCAGTACGGACCAGCACGGAACACTATGGACCAATACGGACCAGAATAGACCAGTACGGACCAGTACGGAATACTAGGGACCAGTACGGACCACAAGGGGGCAGTACGGAGCAGTATGGACCAGTACGGACCAGGACGGACCAGTATGGACCAGTGAGGACCAGTGCGGACCAGAACCGACCAGTACGGACTAGTACGGACCACTATGGAACAGAACGTACCAGAACGGACCAGTAGGGACTGGTAGGGACCAGTACGGACCGGTAGGGACCAGTACGGAACACTATGGACCAGTACGGACAAGAACGGACCAGAACGGACCTGTATGGACCAGAACAGACCAGGACGGACCAGTACGGACCAGTACGGACCAGAACGGACCAATAGGGACCACTACGGACAAGTATGGACTAGTATGGACCAGTATGGACTAGTATGGACCAGTACGGACCAGTATGGACCAGTACGGACCAGTATGGACCAGTGCGGACCAGAACGGACCAGTATGGAATAGTATGGACCAGTATGGATCAGTAGGGAACAATACGGACCAGGACGGACCAGTACGGACCACTATGGACCAGTACGGACCACTATGGACCAATACGGACCAGTATGGACCAGTACGGACCAGTACGGACCAGTATGGACCAGTGCGGACCAGAACGGACCAGTATGGACCAGTATGGATCAGTAGGGACCAATACGGACCAGGACGGACCAATACGGACCAGGACGGACCAGTACGGACCAGTGCGGACCAGTGCGGACCAGTATGGACCAGAACGGACCAGTACGGACAAGTATGGACCATTGCGGACCAGAACAGACCAGTACGGACCAGTGCGGACCAGAACGGACCAGTATGGACCAGTATGGACCAGCACGGAACACGATGGACCAGTGCGGACCAGAACGGACCAGTACGGAACAGTATGGACCAGAACGGACCAGTACGGACAAGTATGGACCATTGCGGACCAGAACAGACCAGTACGGACCAGTACGGACCAGTATGGACCAGTGCGGACCAGTATGGACCAGTGCGGAGCAGTGCGGAACAGAACGGACAAGGTACGGACTAGTACGGACCACTATGGAACAGAACGTACCAGTATGGACCAGTGCGGAGCAGAACAGACCAGTATGGACCAGTATGGACCAGCACTGAACACGATGGACCAGTACGGACCAGAACGGACCAGTACGGACCAGTATGGACCAGTGCGGGCCACAACGGACCTGTATGGACCAGTACAGACCAGGACGGACCAGTACGGACCAATATGGAACAGAACGTACCAGAACGGACCA
Source organism: Anomalospiza imberbis (assembly GCF_031753505.1). Classification (NCBI taxonomy): domain Eukaryota; kingdom Metazoa; phylum Chordata; class Aves; order Passeriformes; family Viduidae; genus Anomalospiza; species Anomalospiza imberbis. The sequence goes on from NW_027099877.1 coordinate 97,054, forward strand.
GTATGGGCCAGTACGGACCAGTACGGACCAGTAGGGACCAGTACCGACCAATGTGGACCAGTACGGACCAGTATGGACCAGTGCGGAGCAGAACGGACCCGTATGGACCAGTATGGACCAGTAGGGACCAATACGGACCAGTACGGACTAGTATGGACCAGTACGGACCAGAACGGACCAGTACGGACCAGTATGGACCAGTACGGACCAGTATGGACCAGTGCGGACCAGTATGGACCAGTGCGGACCAGTGCGGAACAGAACGGACAAGTACGGACTAGTACGGACCACTATGGAACAGAACGTACCAGTATGGACCAGTGCGGACCAGAACAGACCAGTATGGACCAGTATGGACCAGCAAGGAACACTATGGACCAGTATGGACCAGAATGGACCACTATGGACCAGTACGGATAAGAACGGACCAGTATGGACCAGTACGGACTACTAGTGACCAGTACAGTCCACTAGGGGGCAGTACGGAGCACTATGGACCAGTATGGACCAGTGCGGATCAGTACGGACCACTATGGACGAGTACAGACCAGTACGGACCAGTACGGACCAGTATGGACCGGTATGGACCAGTACGGACCAATACGGACCAGTATGGACCAGTATGGACCAGTGCGGACCAGTACGGACCAGTATGGACAAGGGCAGACCAGAAGGGACCAGTACGGACCAGCACGGAACACTATGGACCAATACGGACCAGAATAGACCAGTACGGACCAGTACGGAATACTAGGGACCAGTACGGACCACAAGGGGGCAGTACGGAGCAGTATGGACCAGTACAGACCAAGACGGACCAGTATGGACCAGTGAGGACCAGTGCGGACCAGAACCGACCAGTACGGACTATTACGGACCACTATGGAACAGAACGTACCAGAACGGACCAGTACGGACTGGTAGGGACCAGTACGGACCGGTAGGGACCAGTACGGAACACTATGGACCAGTACGGACAAGAACGGACCAGTACGGACCACTATGGACCAGTACAGATCAGAACGGACCAGTACGGACCACTATGGAACAGTACGGACCAGAACGGACCAGTATGGACCAGTGCGGACCAGAACAGACCAGTACGGACCAGTACGGACCAGTATGGACCAGTGCGGACCAGTATGGACCAGTGCGGGCCAGTGCGGAACAGAACGGACAAGTACGGACTAGTACGGACCACTATGGAACAGAACGTACCAGTATGGACCAGTGCGGACCAGAACGGACCAGTATGGACCAGTATGGACCAGCACGGAAAACTATGGACCAGTACGGACCAGAATGGACCAGTACGGACCACTATGGACCAGTACGGAGCAGAACGGACCAGTATGGACCAGTACGGACTACTAGTGACCAGTACGGACCACTAGGGGGCAGTACGGAGCACTATGGACCAGTATGGACGAGTGCGGACCAGTACGGACCAGTATGGACAAGGGCAGACCAGTACGGACCAGTACGGACCAGTATGGACCAGTATGGACCAGTGCGGACCAGTACGGACCAGTATGGACAAGGGCAGACCAGAAGGGACCAGTACAGACCAGTATGGACCGGTATGGACCAGTACAGACCAGTACGGACCAGTACAGGCCAGTACGGACCAGTACGGACCATTGCGGACCAGTATGGACCAGTGCGGACCAGTACGGACCAGTATGGACAAGGGCAGACCAGAAGGGACCAGTACGGACCAGTATGGACCGGTATGGACCAATAGGGACCACTACGGAAAAGTATGGACTAGTATGGACAAGTACGGACCAGTATGGACCAGTACGGAGCAGAACGGAGCAGTACGGACCAGTACGGACTACTAGTGACCAGTACGGACCACTAGGGGGCAGTACGGAGCACTATGGACCAGTATGGACCAGTGCGGATCAGTACGGACCACTATGGACGAGTACAGACCAGTACGGACCAGTACGGACCAGTATGGACCGGTATGGACCAGTACGGACCAGTACGGACCAGTATGGACCAGTATGGACCAGTGCGGACCAGTACGGACAAGTATGGACAAGGGCAGACCAGAACGGACCAGTACGGACCAGCACGGAACACTATGGACCAGTACGGAGCAGAATAGACCAGTACGGACCAGTACGGAATACTAGGGACCAGTACGGACCAGTATGGACCGGTATGAACCAGTACGGACCAGTACGGACCGGTAGGGACCAGTACGGACCAGTACGGACCATTGCGGACCAGTATGGACCAGTGCGGACCAGAACGGACCTGTATGGACCAGAACAGACCAGGACGGACCAGTACGGACCAGTACGGACCAGAACGGACCAATAGGGACCACTACGGAAAAGTATGGACTAGTATGGACCAGTACGGACCAGTATGGACCAGTACGGACCAGTATGGACCAGTGCGGACCAGAACGGACCAGTATGGACCAGTATGGACCAGTATGGATCAGTAGGGACCAATACAGACCAGGACGGACCAGTACGGACCAGTATGGACCAGTATGGACCAGTACAGACCAGTATGGACCAGTGCGGACCAGAACGGACCAGTATGGACCAGTATGGACCAGTATGGATCGGTAGGGACCACTACGGACCAGGACGGACCAATACGGACCAGGACGGACCAGTACGGACCAGTGCGGACCAGTGCGGACCAGAACGGACCAGTACGGACTAGTACGGACCACTATGGAACAGAACGTACCAGTATGGACCAGTGCGGACCAGAACGGACCAGTATGGACCAGTATGGACCAGCACGGAACACGATGGACCACTACGGACCAGAACGGACCAGTACGGAACAGTATGGACCAGAACGGACCAGTACGGACAAGTATGGACCATTGCGGACCAGAACAGACCAGTACGGACCAGTACGGACCAGTATGGACCAGTGCGGACCAGTGCGGAACAGAACGGAAAAGTACGGACTAGTACGGACCACTATGGAACAGAACGTACCAGTATGGACCAGTGCGGACCAGAACAGACCAGTATGGACCAGTATGGACCAGCACTGAACACGATGGACCAGTACGGACCAGAACGGACCAGTACGGACCACTATGGACCAGTGCGGGCCACAACGGACCTGTATGGACCAGTACAGACCAAGACGGACCAGTACGGACCAATATGGAACAGAACGTACCAGAACGGACCAGTATGGGCCAGTACGGACCAGTACGGACCAGTAGGGACCAGTACGGACCACTATGGACCAGTACGGACCAGTACGGACCACTACGGAGCAGTATGGACCAGAACGGACCAGTACGGACCAGTATGGACCAGTACCGACCAATGTGGACCAGTACGGACCAGTATGGACCAGTGCGGACCAGAACGGACCCGTAGGGACCAGTATGGACCAGTAGGGACCAATACAGACCAGTACGAACTAGTATGGACTAGTATGGACTAGAACGGACCAGTACGGACCAGTATGGACCAGTACGGACCTGTATGGATTAGAGCGGACCAGTACGGACCAGTACGGACCAATACGGACCAGTATGGGCCAGTGAGGACCAGCACAGACCAGTATGGACCAGTGCGGACTGGAACGGACCATTGTGGACCAGTACGGACCAGTATGGACCAGTACGGACCAGTATGGACCAGAGCGGACCAGTACGGACCAGTAGGGACATTACGGACCGCTATGGACCCGTACGGACCAGAACGGACCAGTACGGACCACTATGGACCAGTACGGAGCAGAACGGACCAGTACGGACCAGTACGGACTACTAGTGACCAGTATGGACCACTAGGGGGCAGTACGGAGCAGTATGGACCAGTATGGACCAGTGCGGACCAGAACAGACCAATATGGACAAGGGCAGAGCAGAACGGACCAGTACGGACCAGTATGGACTGGTATGGACCTGTACGGACCAGTACGGACCAGTATGGACCAGTATGGACCAGTGCGGAACATAACGCACAAGCACGGACTAGTACAGACAACTATGGAACAGAACGTACCAGTATGGACCAGTGCGGACCAGTACGGACCAGTATGGACCAGTATGGACAAGTACGGACAGTATGGACCAGTATGGACCAGTACGGACCAGAACGGACCAATAGGGAACACTACGGACCAGTACGGACCAGTGCGGACCAGAACAGACCAGTACGGACCAGAACGGACCAGTATGGACAAGGGCAGACCAGAACGGAGCAGTATGGACAAGGGCAGACCAGAACGGAGCAGTATGGACCAGTATGGACCAGTACGGACCAGTATGGACCAGTATGGACCAGTACGGACCAGAACGGACCAATAGGGAACACTACGGACCAGTACGGACCAGTGCGGACCAGAACAGACCAGTACGGACCAGAACGGACCAGTACGGACCAGTATGGACCAGTGCGGACCAGAACAGACCAGTACGGACCAGTACGGACCAGTATGGACCAGTGCGGACAGGTATGGACCAGTGCGGACCAGTGCGGACCAGTATGGACCAGAACGGACCAGTACGGACCAGTACGGAATACTAGGGACCAGTACGGACCACAAGGGGGCAGTACGGAGCAGTGTGGACCAGTACGGACCTGGACGGACCAGTATGGACCAGTGAGGACCAGTGCGGACCAGAACCGACCAGTACGGACTAGTACGGACCACTATGGAACAGAACGTACCAGAACGGACCAGTACGGACTGGTAGGGACCAGTACGGACCGGTAGGGAACACTACGGACCAGTATGGACCAGTACGGACCAGAACGGACCAGTACGGACCACTATGGACCAGTACGGGCCAGAATGGACCAGTACGGACCACTATGGAACAGTACGGACCAGAACGAACCAGTACGGACCAGTACGGACCAGTATGGACCAGTGCGGACCAGTATGGACCAGTGCGGAACAGTGCGGAACAGAACGGACAAGTACGGACTAGTACGGACCACTATGGAACAGAACGTACCAGTATGGACCAGTGCGGACCAGAACAGGCCAGTATGGACCAGTATGGACCAGCACGGAACACTATGGACCAGTATGGACCAGAATGGACCACTATGGACCAGTACGGAGCAGAACAGACCAGTACGGACCAGTACGGACTACTAGTGACCAATACGGACCACTAGGGGGCAGTACGGAGCACTATGGACCAGTATGGACCAGTGCGGATCAGTACGGACCACTATGGACGAGTACAGACCAGTACGGACCAGTACGGACCAGTATGGACCGGTATGGACCAGTACGGACCAGTACGGACCAGTATGGACCAGTATGGACCAGTGCGGACCAGTACGGACCAGTATGGAAAAGGGCAGACCAGAACGGACCAGTACGGACCAGCACGGAACACTATGGACCAGTACGGACCAGAATAGACCAGTACGGACCAGTACGGAATACTAGGGACCAGTACGGACCACAAGGGGGCAGTACGGAGCAGTGTGGACCAGTACGGACCCGGACGGACCAGTATGAACCAGTGAGGACCAGTGCGGACCAGTACGGACCAGTATGGACCAGTGCGGACCAGTATGGACCAGAACGGACCAGAACGGACCAGTACGGACTGGTAGGGACCAGTACGGACCGGTAGGGACCAGTACGGAACACTTTGGACCAGTACGGACAAGAACGGACCAGTACGGACCAGTATGGACCAGTACAGATCAGAACGGACCAGTACGGACCACTATGGAACAGTACGGACCAGAAGGGACCAGTATGGACAAGTGCGGACCAGAACCGACCAGTACGGACCAGTACGGACCAGTATGGACCAGTGCGGACCAGTATGGACCAGTGCGGACCAGTGCGGAACAGAACGGACAAGTACGGACTAGTACGGACCACTATGGAACAGAACGTACCAGTATGGACCAGTGCGGACCAGAACGGACCAGTATGGACCAGTATGGACCAGCACGGAACACTATGGACCAGTACGGAGCAGAACGGACCAGTACGGACCAGTACGGACTACTAGTGACCAGTACGGACCACTAGGGGGGCAGTACGGAGCACTATGGACCAGTATGGACCAGTGCGGATCAGTACGGACCACTATGGACGAGTACAGACCAGTACGGACCAGTACGGACCAGTACAAACCATTATGGACCAGTATGGACCAGTACGGACCAGTATGGACCAGTACGGACCAGTATGGGCCAGGGCGGACCAGAACGGACCAGTATGGACCAGTATGGACCAGTATGGATTAGTAGGGACCAATACGGACCAGGACGGACCAGTACGGACCAGTATGGACCAGTGCGGACCAGAACGGACAAGAACGGACCAGTATGGACCAGTACGGACCAGAACGGACCAGAACGGACCAATAGGGGACAGTATGGACCAGTGAGGACCAGTGGGGACCAGAACAGACCAGTACGGACGAGTACAGACCACTATGGACCAGTAGGGACCAGTGCGGACCAGAACAGACCAGTACGGACCAGGACGGACCAGTACGGACCAGTATGGACCAGTAGGGACCAATACAGACCAGGACAAACCAGTACGGACCAGTATGGACCAGTATGGACCAGTGTGGACCAGTATGGACCAGTATGGACCAGTACGGTCCAGAACGGACCAATAGGGAACTCTACGGACCAGTACGGACCAGTACGGACCACTACAGACCAGAATGGACCAGATGGACCAGTACGGACCAGATCGGACCAGTACGGACCAGTATGGACCAGTGCCGACCAGAACAGACCAGTACGGACCAGTACGGACCAGTATGGACCAGTGCAGACCAGTATGGACCAGTGCGGACCAGTACGGACCAGTATGGACCAGTACGGACCAGTATGGACCAGTATGGACCAGTACGGACCAGAACGGACCAATAGGGAACACTACGGACCAGTACGGACCAGTGCGGACCAGAACAGACCAGTACGGACCAGAACGGACCAGTACGGACCAGTATGGACCAGTGCGGACCAGAACAGACCAGTACGGACCAGTACGGACCAGTATGGACCAGTGCGGACAGGTATGGACCAGTGCGGACCAGTGCGGACCAGTATGGACCAGAACGGACCAGTACGGACCAGTACGGAATACTAGGGACCAGTACGGACCACAAGGGGGCAGTACGGAGCAGTGTGGACCAGTAGGGACCAGGACGGACCAGTATGGACCAGTGAGGACCAGTGCGGACCAGAACCGACCAGTACGGACTAGTACGGACCACTATGGAACAGAACGTACCAGAACGGACCAGTACGGACTGGTAGGGACCAGTACGGACCGGTAGGGAACACTACGGTCCAGTATGGACCAGTACGGACCAGAACGGAGCAGTACGGACCACTATGGACCAGTACGGGCCAGAACGGACCAGTACGGACCACTATGGAACAGTACGGACCAGAACGGACCAGTATGGACCAGTGCAGACCAGAACAGACCAGTACGGACCAGTACGGACCAGTATGGACCAGTGCGGACCAGTATGGACCAGTGCGGACCAGTGCGGAACAGAACGGAGAAGTACGGACTAGTACGGACCACTATGGAACAGAACGTACCAGTATGGACCAGTGCGGACCAGAACAGACCAGTATGGACCAGTATGGACCAGCACGGAACACTATGGACCAGTACGGACCAGAATGGACCAGTACGGACCACTATGGACCAGTACGGAGCAGAACGGACCAGTACGGACTGGTACGGACCAGTACGGACCGGTAGGGAACACTACGGACCAGTATGGACCAGTACGGACCAGAACGGACCAGTACGGACCAGTATGGACCAGTACAGATCAGAACGGACCAGTACGGACCACTATGGAACAGTACGGACCAGTACGGACCAGTATGGACCAGTGCGGACCAGTATGGACCAGTGCGGACCAGTGCGGAACAGAACGGACAAGTACGGACTAGTACGGACCACTATGGAACATAACGTACCAGTATGGACCAGTGCGGACCAGAACGGACCAGTATGGACCAGTATGGACCAGCACGGAACACTATGGACCAGTACGGACCAGAATGGACCAGTACGGACCACTATGGACCAGTACGGAGCAGAACGGACCAGTATGGACCAGTACGGACTACTAGTGACCAGTACGGACCACTAGGGGGCAGTACGGAGCACTATGGACCAGTATGGACGAGTGCGGACCAGTACGGACCAGTATGGACAAGGGCAGACCAGTACGGACCAGTACGGACCAGTATGGACCAGTACGGACCAGTATGGACCAGTATGGACCAGTACGGACCAGAACGGACCAATAGGGAACACTACGGACCAGTACGGACCAGTGCGGACCAGAACAGACCAGTACGGACCAGAACGGACCAGTACGGACCAGTATGGACCAGTGCGGACCAGAACAGACCAGTGCGGACCAGTACGGACCAGTATGGACCAGTGCGGACAGGTATGGACCAGTGCGGACCAGTGCGGACCAGTATGGACCAGAACGGACCAGTACGGACCAGTACGGAATACTAGGGACCAGTACGGACCACAAGGGGGCAGTACGGAGCAGTGTGGACCAGTACGGACCTGGACGGACCAGTATGGACCAGTGAGGACCAGTGCGGACCAGAACCGAACAGTACGGACTAGTACGGACCACTATGGAACAGAACGTACCAGAACGGACCAGTACGGACTGGTAGGGACCAGTACGGACCGGTAGGGAACACTACGGACCAGTATGGACCAGTACGGACCAGAACGGACCAGTACGGACCACTATGGACCAGTACGGGCCAGAATGGACCAGTACGGACCACTATGGAACAGTACGGACCAGAACGAACCAGTATGGACCAGTGCGGACCAGAACAGACCAGTACGGACCAGTACGGACCAGTATGGACCAGTGCGCACCAGTATGGACCAGTGCGGACCAGTGCGGAACAGAACGGACAAGTACGGACTAGTACGGACCACTATGGAACAGAACGGACCAGTATGGACCAGTGCGGACCAGAACAGGCCAGTATGGACCAGTATGGACCAGCACGGAACACTATGGACCAGTATGGACCAGAATGGACCACTATGGACCAGTACGGAGCAGAACAGACCAGTACGGACCAGTACGGACTACTAGTGACCAGTACGGACCACTAGGGGGCAGTACGGAGCACTATGGACCAGTATGGACCAGTGCGGATCAGTACGGACCACTATGGACGAGTACAGACCAGTACGGACCAGTACGGACCAGTATGGACCGGTATGGACCAGTGCGGACCAATACGGACCAGTATGGACCAGTATGGACCAGTGCGGACCAGTACGGACCAGTATGGACAAGGGCAGACCAGAACGGACCAGTACGGACCAGCACGGAACACTATGGACCAGTACGGACCAGAATAGACCAGTACGGACCAGTACGGAATACTAGGGACCAGTACGGACCACAAGGGGGCAGTACGGAGCAGTGTGGACCAGTACGGACCCGGACTGACCAGTATGGACCAGTGAGGACCAGTGCGGACCAGAACCGACCAGTACGGACTAGTACGGACCACTATGGAACAGAACGTACCAGAACGGACCAGTACGGACTGGTAGGGACCAGTACGGACCGGTAGGGACCAGTACGGAACACTATGGACCAGTACGGACAAGAACGGACCAGTACGGACCAGTATGGACCAGTACAGATCAGAACGGACCAGTACGGACCACTATGGAACAGTACGGACCAGAACGGACCAGTATGGACCAGTGCGGACCAGAACCGACCAGTACGGACCAGTACGGACCAGTATGGACCAGTGCGGACCAGTATGGACCAGTGCGGACCAGTGCGGAACAGAACGGACAAGTACGGACTAGTACGGACCACTATGGAACAGAAACGTACCAGTATGGACCAGTGCGGACCAGAACGGACCAGTATGGACCAGTATGGACCAGCACGGAACACTATGGACCAGTACGGAGCAGAACGGGACCAGTACGGACCAGTACGGACTACTAGTGACCAGTACGGACCACTAGGGGGCAGTACGGAGCACTATGGACCAGTATGGACCAGTGCGGATCAGTACGGACCACTATGGACGAGTACAGACCAGTACGGACCAGTACGGACCAGTACAAACCATTATGGACCAGTATGGACCAGTACGGACCAGTATGGACCAGTACGGACCAGTATGGGCCAGGGCGGACCAGAACGGACCAGTATGGACCAGTATGGACCAGTATGGATTAGTAGGGACCAATACGGACCAGGACGGACCAGTACGGACCAGTATGGACCAGTGCGGACCAGAACGGACCAGTATGGACCAGTATGGACCAGCACGGAACACTATGGACCAGTACGGAGCAGAACGGACCAGTACGGACCAGTACGGACTACTAGTGACCAGTACGGACCACTAGGGGGCAGTACGGAGCACTATGGACCAGTATGGACCAGTGCGGATCAGTACGGACCACTATGGACGAGTACAGACCAGTACGGACCAGTACGCACCAGTACAAACCATTATGGACCAGTATGGACCAGTACGGACCAGTATGGACCAGTACGGACCAGTATGGGCCAGGGCGGACCAGAACGGACCAGTATGGACCAGTATGGACCAGTATGGATTAGTAGGGACCAATACGGACCAGGACGGACCAGTACGGACCAGTATGGACCAGTGCGGACCAGAACGGACAAGAACGGACCAGTATGGACCAGTACGGACCAGAACGGACCAGAACGGACCAATAGGGGACAGTATGGACCAGTGAGGACCAGTGGGGACCAGAACAGACCAGTACGGACGAGTACAGACCATTATGGACCAGTAGGGACCAGTGCGGACCAGAACAGACCAGTACGGACCAGGACGGACCAGTACGGACCAGTATGGACCAGTAGGGACCAATACAGACCAGGACAAACCAGTACGGACCAGTATGGACCAGTATGGACCAGTGTGGACCAGTATGGACCAGTATGGACCAGTACGGTCCAGAACGGACCAATAGGGAACTCTACGGACCAGTACGGACCAGTACGGACCACTACAGACCAGAATGGACCAGATGGACCAGTACGGACCAGATCGGACCAGTACGGACCAGTATGGACCAGTGCCGACCAGAACAGACCAGTACGGACCAGTACGGACCAGTATGGACCAGTGCAGACCAGTATGGACCAGTGCGGACCAGTACGGACCAGTATGGACCAGTACGGACCAGTATGGACCAGTATGGACCAGTACGGACCAGAACGGACCAATAGGGAACACTACGGACCAGTACGGACCAGTGCGGACCAGAACAGACCAGTACGGACCAGAACGGACCAGTACGGACCAGTATGGACCAGTGCGGACCAGAACAGACCAGTACGGACCAGTACGGACCAGTATGGACCAGTGCGGACCGGTATGGACCAGTGCGGACCAGTGCGGACCAGTATGGACCAGAACGGACCAGTACGGACCAGTACGGAATACTAGGGACCAGTACGGACCACAAGGGGGCAGTACGGAGCAGTATGGACCAGTAGGGACCAGGACGGACCAGTATGGACCAGTGAGGACCAGTGCGGACCAGAACCGACCAGTAAGGACTAGTACGGACCACTATGGAACAGAACGTACCAGAACGGACCAGTACGGACTGGTAGGGACCAGTACGGACCGGTAGGGAACACTACGGTCCAGTATGGACCAGTACGGACCAGAACGGACCAGTACGGACCACTATGGACCAGTACGGGCCAGAACGGACCAGTACGGGCCAGAACGGACCAGTACGGACCACTATGGAACAGTACGGACCAGAACGGACCAGTATGGACCAGTGCAGACCAGAACAGACCAGTACGGACCAGTACGGACCAGTATGGACCAGTATGGACCAGTATGGACCAGTGCGGACCAGTGCGGAACAGAACGGAGAAGTACGGACTAGTACGGACCACTATGGAACAGAACGTACCAGTATGGACCAGTGCGGACCAGAACAGACCAGTATGGACCAGTATGGACCAGCACGGAACACTATGGACCAGTACGGACCAGAATGGACCAGTACGGACCACTATGGACCAGTACGGAGCAGAACGGACCAGTACGGACCAGTACGGACTACTAGTGACCAGTACGGACCACTAGGGGGCAGTACGGACCACTATGGATCAGTATGGACCAGTGCGGATCAGTACGGACCACTATGGACGAGTACAGACCAGTACGGACCAGTACGGACCAGTATGGACCGATATGGACCGGTACGGAGCAGTACGGACCAGTATGGACCAGTATGGACCAGTGCGGACCAGTACGGACCAGTATGGACAAGGGCAGACCAGAAGGGACCAGTACGGACCAGTATGGACCGGTATGGACCAGTACGGACCAATACGGACCAGTACGGGCCAGTACGGACCAGTACGGACCATTGCGGACCAGTATGGACCAGTGCGGACCAGAACGGACCTGTATGGACAAGAACAGACCAGGACGGACCAGTATGGACCAGTACGGACCAGTACGGACCAGAACGGAACAATAGGGACCACTACGGACAAGTATGGACTAGTATGGACCAGTACGGACCAGTATGGACCAGTACGGACCACTATGGACCAGTACGGACCAGTATGGACCAGTGCGGACCAGAACGGACCAGTATGGACCAGTATGGACCAGTATGGATCAGTAGGGACCAACACGGACCAGGACGGACCAGTACGGACCAGTATGGACCAGTACGGACCACTATGGACCAGTACGGACCAGTATGGACCAGTATGGACCAGTACGGACCAGTATGGACCAGTGCGGACCAGAACGGACCAGTATGGACCAGTATGGACCAGTATGGGTCGGTAGGGACCAATACGGACCAGGACGGACCAATACGGACCAGGACGGACCAGTACGGACCAGTGCGGACCAGTGCGGACCAGAATGGACCAGTACGGACTAGTACGGACCACTATGGAACAGAACGTACCAGTATGGACCAGTGCGGACCAGAACGGACCAGTATGGACCAGTATGGACCAGCACGGAACACGATGGACCACTACGGACCAGAACGGACCAGTACGGAACAGTATGGACCAGAACGGACCAGTACGGACAAGTATGGACCATTGCGGACCAGTACAGACCAGTACGGACCAGTACGGACCAGTATGGACCAGTGCGGACCAGTATGGACCAGTGCGGACCAGTGCGGAACAGAACGGACAAGTACGGACTAGTACGGACCACTATGGAACAGAACGTACCAGTATGGACCAGTGCGGACCAGAACAGACCAGTATGGACCAGTATGGACCAGCACTGAACACGATGGACCAGTACGGACCAGAACGGACCAGTACGGACCGGTATGGACCAGTGCGGGCCACAACGGACCTGTATGGACCAGTACAGACCAGGACGGACCAGTACGGACCAATATGGAACAGAACGTACCAGAACGGACCAGTATGGACCAGTACGGACCAGTACGGACCAGTAGGGACCAGTACGGACCACTATGGACCAGTATGGACCAGTACGGACCACTACGGACCAGTATGGACCAGAACGGATCAATACGGACCAATATGGACCAGTACCGACCAATGTGGACCAGTACGGACCAGTATGGACCAGTGCGGACCATAACGGACCCGTATGGACCAGTATGGACCAGTAGGGACCAATACGGACCAGTATGGACCAGTGCGGACTGGTATGGACCAGTGCGGACCAGTGCGGACCAGTATGGACCAGAACGGACCAGTACGGACCAGTACGGAATACTAGGGACCAGTACGGACTACAAGGGGGCAGTACGGAGCAGTGTGGACCAGTACGGACCTGGACGGACCAGTATGGACCAGTGAGGACCAGTGCGGACCAGAACCGACCGGTATGGACCAGTACGGACCAGTATGGACCAGTACGGACCAGAACGGACCAGTGCGCACCAGTATGGACCAGTACGGACCAGTGCGGAACAGAACGGACCAGTGCGCACCAGTATGGACCAGTACGGACCAGTGCGGAACAGAACGGACAAGTACGGACTAGTACGGACCACTATGGAACAGAACGTACCAGAACGGACCAGTATGGACCAGTGCGGACCAGAACAGACCGGTATGGACCAGTACGGACCAGTATGGACCAGTACGGACCAGAACGGACCAGTGCGCACCAGTATGGACCAGTACGGACTAGTATGGACCAGTACGGACCAGAACGGACCAGTACGGACCAGTATGGACCAGTACGGACCAGTATGGATTAGAGCGGACCAGTACGGACCAGTACGGACCAGTACGGACCAGTATGGATAAGTGCGGACCAGTACGGACCAGTATGGACCAGTGCGGACTGGAACGGACCATTGTGGACCGGTACGGACCAGTATGGACCAGTACGGACCAGTATGGACCAGAGCGGACCAGTACGGACCAGTAGGGACAGTACGGACCGCTATGGACCCGTACGGACCAGAACGGACCAGTACGGACCACTATGGACCAGTACGGAGCAGAACGGACCAGAACGGACCAGTACGGACTACTAGTGACCAGTATGGATCACTAGGGGGCAGTACGGAGCAGTATAGACCAGTATGGACCAGTGCGGACCAGAACGGACCAATAGGGACCACTACGGACCAGTACGGACCAGTACAGATGAGTATGGACGAGTATGGACCAGTACGGACCAGTACGGACCAGTACGGACCAGTATGGACCAGTGCGGACCAGAACGGACCAGTATGGACCAGTATGGACCAGTATCGATCAGTAGGGACCAATACGGACCAGGACGGACCAGTACGGACCAGTATGGACCAGTACGGACCACTATGGACCAGTACGGACCAGTATGGACCAGTATGGACCAGTACGGACCAGTATGAACCAGTGCGGACCAGAACGGACCAGTATGGACCAGTATGGACCAGTATGGATCGGTAGGGACCAATACGGACCAGGACGGACCAATACGGACCAGGACGGACCAGTACGGACCAGTGCGGACCAGTGCGGACCAGAACGGACCAGTACGGACTAGTACGGACCACTATGGAACAGAACGTACCAGTATGGACCAGTGCGGACCAGAACGGACCAGTATGGACCAGTATGGACCAGCACGGAACACGATGGACCAGTACGGACCAGAACGGACCAGTACAGAACAGTATGGACCAGAACGGACCAGTACGGACAAGTATGGACCATTGCGGACCAGAACAGACCAGTACGGACCAGTACGGACCAGTATGGACCAGTGCGGACCAGTATGGACCAGTGCGGACCAGTGCGGAACAGAACGGACAAGTACGGACTAGTACGGACCACTATGGAACAGAACGTACCAGTATGGACCAGTGCGGACCAGAACAGACCAGTATGGACCAGTATGGACCAGCACGGAACACGATGGACCAGTACGGACCAGAACGGACCAGTACGGACCAATATGGAACAGAACGTACCAGAACGGACCAGTGTGGACCAGTACGGACCCGGACGGACCAGTATGGACCAGTGAGGACCAGTGCGGACCAGAACCGACCAGTACGGACTAGTACGGACCACTATGGAACAGAACGTACCAGAACGGACCAGTACGGACTGGTAGGGACCAGTACGGACCGGTAGGGACCAGTACGGAACACTATGGACCAGTACGGACAAGAACGGACCAGTACGGACCAGTATGGACCAGTACAGATCAGAACGGACCAGTACGGACCACTATGGAACAGTACGGACCAGAACGGACCAGTATGGACCAGTGCGGACCAGAACCGACCAGTACGGACCAGTACGGACCAGTATGGACCAGTGCGGACCAGTATGGACCAGTGCGGACCAGTGCGGAACAGAACGGACAAGTACGGACTAGTACGGACCACTATGGAACAGAACGTACCAGTATGGACCAGTGCGGACCAGAACGGACCAGTATGGACCAGTATGGACCAGCACGGAACACTATGGACCAGTACGGAGCAGAACGGACCAGTACGGACCAGTACGGACTACTAGTGACCAGTACGGACCACTAGGGGGCAGTACGGAGCACTATGGACCAGTATGGACCAGTGCGGATCAGTACGGACCACTATGGACGAGTACAGACCAGTACGGACCAGTACGGACCAGTACAAACCATTATGGACCAGTATGGACCAGTACGGACCAGTATGGACCAGTACGGACCAGTATGGGCCAGGGCGGACCAGAACGGACCAGTATGGACCAGTATGGACCAGTATGGATTAGTAGGGACCAATACGGACCAGGACGGACCAGTACGGACCAGTATGGACCAGTGCGGACCAGAACGGACAAGAACGGACCAGTATGGACCAGTACGGACCAGAACGGACCAGAACGGACCAATAGGGGACAGTATGGACCAGTGAGGACCAGTGGGGACCAGAACAGACCAGTACGGACGAGTACAGACCACTATGGACCAGTAGGGACCAGTGCGGACCAGAACAGACCAGTACGGACCAGGACGGACCAGTACGGACCAGTATGGACCAGTAGGGACCAATACAGACCAGGACAAACCAGTACGGACCAGTATGGACCAGTATGGACCAGTGTGGACCAGTATGGACCAGTATGGACCAGTACGGTCCAGAACGGACCAATAGGGAACTCTACGGACCAGTACGGACCAGTACGGACCACTACAGACCCAGAATGGACCAGATGGACCAGTACGGACCAGATCGGACCAGTACGGACCAGTATGGACCAGTGCCGACCAGAACAGACCAGTACGGACCAGTACGGACCAGTATGGACCAGTGCAGACCAGTATGGACCAGTGCGGACCAGTACGGACCAGTATGGACCAGTACGGACCAGTATGGACCAGTATGGACCAGTACGGACCAGAACGGACCAATAGGGAACACTACGGACCAGTACGGACCAGTGCGGACCAGAACAGACCAGTACGGACCAGAACGGACCAGTACGGACCAGTATGGGACCAGTGCGGACCAGAACAGACCAGTACGGACCAGTACGGACCAGTATGGACCAGTGCGGACAGGTATGGACCAGTGCGGACCAGTGCGGACCAGTATGGACCAGAACGGACCAGTACGGACCAGTACGGAATACTAGGGACCAGTACGGACCACAAGGGGGCAGTACGGAGCAGTATGGACCAGTAGGGACCAGGACGGACCAGTATGGACCAGTGAGGACCAGTGCGGACCAGAACCGACCAGTACGGACTAGTACGGACCACTATGGAACAGAACGTACCAGAACGGGACCAGTACGGACTGGTAGGGACCAGTACGGACCGGTAGGGAACACTACGGTCCAGTATGGACCAGTACGGACCAGAACGGAGCAGTACGGACCACTATGGACCAGTACGGGCCAGAACGGACCAGTACGGACCACTATGGAACAGTACGGACCAGAACGGACCAGTATGGACCAGTGCAGACCAGAACAGACCAGTACGGACCAGTACGGACCAGTATGGACCAGTGCGGACCAGTATGGACCAGTGCGGACCAGTGCGGAACAGAACGGAGAAGTACGGACTAGTACGGACCACTATGGAACAGAACGTACCAGTATGGACCAGTGCGGACCAGAACAGACCAGTATGGACCAGTATGGACCAGCACGGAACACGAAGGACCAGTACGGACCAGAATGGACCAGTACGGACCACTATGGACCAGTACGGAGCAGAACGGACCAGTACGGACTGGTACGGACCAGTACGGACCGGTAGGGAACACTACGGACCAGTATGGACCAGCACGGACCAGAACGGACCAGTACGGACCAGTATGGACCAGTACAGATCAGAACGGACCAGTACGGACCACTATGGAACAGTACGGACCAGTACGGACCAGTATGGACCAGTGCGGACCAGTATGGACCAGTGCGGACCAGTGCGGAACAGAACGGACAAGTACGGACTAGTACGGACCACTATGGAACAGAACGTACCAGTATGGACCAGTGCGGACCAGAACGGACCAGTATGGACAAGTATGGACCAGCACGGAACACTATGGACCAGTACAGACCAGAATGGACCAGTACGGACCACTATGGACCAGTACGGAGCAGAACGGACCAGTATGGACCAGTACGGACTACTAGTGACCAGTACGGACCACTAGGGGGCAGTACGGAGCACTATGGACCAGTATGGACGAGTGCGGACCAGTACGGACCAGTATGGACAAGGGCAGACCAGTACGGACCAGTACGGACCAGTATGGACCAGTACGGACCAGTATGGACCAGTATGGACCAGTACGGACCAGAACGGACCAATAGGGAACACTACGGACCAGTACGGACCAGTGCGGACCAGAACAGACCAGTACGGACCAGAACGGACCAGTACGGACCAGTATGGACCAGTGCGGACCAGAACAGACCAGTGCGGACCAGTACGGACCAGTATGGACCAGTGCGGACAGGTATGGACCAGTGCGGACCAGTGCGGACCAGTATGGACCAGAACGGACCAGTACGGACCAGTACGGAATACTAGGGACCAGTACGGACCACAAGGGGGCAGTACGGAGCAGTGTGGACCAGTACGGACCTGGACGGACCAGTATGGACCAGTGAGGACCAGTGCGGACCAGAACCGAACAGTACGGACTAGTACGGACCACTATGGAACAGAACGTACCAGAACGGACCAGTACGGACTGGTAGGGACCAGTACGGACCGGTAGGGAACACTACGGACCAGTATGGACCAGTACGGACCAGAACGGACCAGTACGGACCACTATGGACCAGTACGGGCCAGAATGGACCAGTACGGACCACTATGGAACAGTACGGACCAGAACGAACCAGTATGGACCAGTGCGGACCAGAACAGACCAGTACGGACCAGTACGGACCAGTATGGACCAGTGCGCACCAGTATGGACCAGTGCGGACCAGTGCGGAACAGAACGGACAAGTACGGACTAGTACGGACCACTATGGAACAGAACGGACCAGTATGGACCAGTGCGGACCAGAACAGGCCAGTATGGACCAGTATGGACCAGCACGGAACACTATGGACCAGTATGGACCAGAATGGACCACTATGGACCAGTACGGAGCAGAACAGACCAGTACGGACCAGTACGGACTACTAGTGACCAGTACGGACCACTAGGGGGCAGTACGGAGCACTATGGACCAGTATGGACCAGTGCGGATCAGTACGGACCACTATGGACGAGTACAGACCAGTACGGACCAGTACGGACCAGTATGGACCGGTATGGACCAGTGCGGACCAGTGCGGACCAGTATGGACCAGTATGGACCAGTGCGGATCAGTACGGACCACTATGGACGAGTACAGACCAGTACGGACCAGTACGGACCAGTACAAACCATTATGGACCAGTATGGACCAGTACGGACCAGTATGGACCAGTACGGACCAGTATGGGGCCAGGGCGGACCAGAACGGACCAGTATGGACCAGTATGGACCAGTATGGATTAGTAGGGACCAATACGGACCAGGACGGACCAGTACGGACCAGTATGGACCAGTGCGGACCAGAACGGACAAGAACGGACCAGTATGGACCAGTACGGACCAGAACGGACCAGAACGGACCAATAGGGGACAGTATGGACCAGTGAGGACCAGTGGGGACCAGAACAGACCAGTACGGACGAGTACAGACCACTATGGACCAGTAGGGGACCAGTGCGGACCAGAACAGACCAGTACGGACCAGGACGGACCAGTACGGACCAGTATGGACCAGTAGGGACCAATACAGACCAGGACAAACCAGTACGGACCAGTATGGACCAGTATGGACCAGTGTGGACCAGTATGGACCAGTATGGACCAGTACGGTCCAGAACGGACCAATAGGGAACTCTACGGACCAGTACGGACCAGTACGGACCACTACAGACCAGAATGGACCAGATGGACCAGTACGGACCAGATCGGACCAGTACGGACCAGTATGGACCAGTGCCGACCAGAACAGACCAGTACGGACCAGTACGGACCAGTATGGACCAGTGCAGACCAGTATGGACCAGTGCGGACCAGTACGGACCAGTATGGACCAGTACGGACCAGTATGGACCAGTATGGACCAGTACGGACCAGAACGGACCAATAGGGAACACTACGGACCAGTACGGACCAGTGCGGACCAGAACAGACCAGTACGGACCAGAACGGACCAGTACGGACCAGTATGGACCAGTGCGGACCAGAACAGACCAGTACGGACCAGTACGGACCAGTATGGACCAGTGCGGACAGGTATGGACCAGTGCGGACCAGTGCGGACCAGTATGGACCAGAACGGACCAGTACGGACCAGTACGGAATACTAGGGACCAGTACGGACCACAAGGGGGCAGTACGGAGCAGTATGGACCAGTAGGGACCAGGACGGACCAGTATGGACCAGTGAGGACCAGTGCGGACCAGAACCGACCAGTACGGACTAGTACGGACCACTATGGAACAGAACGTACCAGAACGGACCAGTACGGACTGGTAGGGACCAGTACGGACCGGTAGGGAACACTACGGTCCAGTATGGACCAGTACGGACCAGAACGGAGCAGTACGGACCACTATGGACCAGTACGGGCCAGAACGGACCAGTACGGACCACTATGGAACAGTACGGACCAGAACGGACCAGTATGGACCAGTGCAGACCAGAACAGACCAGTACGGACCAGTACGGACCAGTATGGACCAGTGCGGACCAGTATGGACCAGTGCGGACCAGTGCGGAACAGAACGGAGAAGTACGGACTAGTACGGACCACTATGGAACAGAACGTACCAGTATGGACCAGTGCGGACCAGAACAGACCAGTATGGACCAGTATGGACCAGCACGGAACACTATGGACCAGTACGGACCAGAATGGACCAGTAACGGACCACTATGGACCAGTACGGAGCAGAACGGACCAGTACGGACTGGTACGGACCAGTACGGACCGGTAGGGAACACTACGGACCAGTATGGACCAGTACGGACCAGAACGGACCAGTACGGACCAGTATGGACCAGTACAGATCAGAACGGACCAGTACGGACCACTATGGAACAGTACGGACCAGTACGGACCAGTATGGACCAGTGCGGACCAGTATGGACCAGTGCGGACCAGTGCGGAACAGAACGGACAAGTACGGACTAGTACGGACCACTATGGAACATAACGTACCAGTATGGACCAGTGCGGACCAGAACGGACCAGTATGGACCAGTATGGACCAGCACGGAACACTATGGACCAGTACGGACCAGAATGGACCAGTACGGACCACTATGGACCAGTACGGAGCAGAACGGACCAGTATGGACCAGTACGGACTACTAGTGACCAGTACGGACCACTAGGGGGCAGTACGGAGCACTATGGACCAGTATGGACGAGTGCGGACCAGTACGGACCAGTATGGACAAGGGCAGACCAGTACGGACCAGTACGGACCAGTATGGACCAGTACGGACCAGTATGGACCAGTATGGACCAGTACGGACCAGAACGGACCAATAGGGAACACTACGGACCAGTACGGACCAGTGCGGACCAGAACAGACCAGTACGGACCAGAACGGACCAGTACGGACCAGTATGGACCAGTGCGGACCAGAACAGACCAGTGCGGACCAGTACGGACCAGTATGGACCAGTGCGGACAGGTATGGACCAGTGCGGACCAGTGCGGACCAGTATGGACCAGAACGGACCAGTACGGACCAGTACGGAATACTAGGGACCAGTACGGACCACAAGGGGGCAGTACGGAGCAGTGTGGACCAGTACGGACCTGGACGGACCAGTATGGACCAGTGAGGACCAGTGCGGACCAGAACCGAACAGTACGGACTAGTACGGACCACTATGGAACAGAACGTACCAGAACGGACCAGTACGGACTGGTAGGGACCAGTACGGACCGGTAGGGAACACTACGGACCAGTATGGACCAGTACGGACCAGAACGGACCAGTACGGACCACTATGGACCAGTACGGGCCAGAATGGACCAGTACGGACCACTATGGAACAGTACGGACCAGAACGAACCAGTATGGACCAGTGCAGACCAGAACAGACCAGTACGGACCAGTACGGACCAGTATGGACCAGTGCGGACCAGTATGGACCAGTGCGGACCAGTGCGGAACAGAACGGACAAGTACGGACTAGTACGGACCACTATGGAACAGAACGGACCAGTATGGACCAGCACGGAACACTATGGACCAGTATGGACCAGAATGGACCACTATGGACCAGTACGGAGCAGAACAGACCAGTACGGACCAGTACGGACTACTAGTGACCAGTACGGACCACTAGGGGGCAGTACGGAGCACTATGGACCAGTATGGACCAGTGCGGATCAGTACGGACCACTATGGACGAGTACAGACCAGTACGGACCAGTACGGACCAGTATGGACCGGTATGGACCAGTGCGGACCAGTGCGGACCAGTATGGACCAGTATGGACCAGTGCGGACCAGTACGGACCAGTATGGACAAGGGCAGACCAGAACGGACCAGTACGGACCAGCACGGAACACTATGGACCAGTACGGACCAGAATAGACCAGTACGGACCAGTACGGAATACTAGGGACCAGTACGGACCACAAGGGGGCAGTACGGAGCAGTGTGGACCAGTACGGACCCGGACGGACCAGTATGGACCAGTGAGGACCAGTGCGGACCAGAACCGACCAGTACGGACTAGTACGGACCACTATGGAACAGAACGTACCAGAACGGACCAGTACGGACTGGTAGGGACCAGTACGGACCGGTAGGGACCAGTACGGAACACTATGGACCAGTACGGACAAGAACGGACCAGTACGGACCAGTATGGACCAGTACAGATCAGAACGGACCAGTACGGACCACTATGGAACAGTACGGACCAGAACGGACCAGTATGGACCAGTGCGGACCAGAACCGACCAGTACGGACCAGTACGGACCAGTATGGACCAGTGCGGACCAGTATGGACCAGTGCGGACCAGTGCGGAACAGAACGGACAAGTACGGACTAGTACGGACCACTATGGAACAGAACGTACCAGTATGGACCAGTGCGGACCAGAACGGACCAGTATGGACCAGTATGGACCAGCACGGAACACTATGGACCAGTACGGAGCAGAACGGACCAGTACGGACCAGTACGGACTACTAGTGACCAGTACGGACCACTAGGGGGCAGTACGGAGCACTATGGACCAGTATGGACCAGTGCGGATCAGTACGGACCACTATGGACGAGTACAGACCAGTACGGACCAGTACGGACCAGTACAAACCATTATGGACCAGTATGGACCAGTACGGACCAGTATGGACCAGTACGGACCAGTATGGGCCAGGGCGGACCAGAACGGACCAGTATGGACCAGTATGGACCAGTATGGATTAGTAGGGACCAATACGGACCAGGACGGACCAGTACGGACCAGTATGGACCAGTGCGGACCAGAACGGACCAGTATGGACCAGTATGGACCAGCACGGAACACTATGGACCAGTACGGAGCAGAACGGACCAGTACGGACCAGTACGGACTACTAGTGACCAGTACGGACCACTAGGGGGCAGTACGGAGCACTATGGACCAGTATGGACCAGTGCGGATCAGTACGGACCACTATGGACGAGTACAGACCTGTACGTACCAGTACGGACCAGTACAAACCATTATGGACCAGTATGGACCAGTACGGACCAGTATGGACCAGTACGGACCAGTATGGGTCAGGGCGGACCAGAACGGACCAGTATGGACCAGTATGGACCAGTATGGATTAGTAGGGACCAATACGGACCAGGACGGACCAGTACGGACCAGTATGGACCAGTGCGGACCAGAACGGACAAGAACGGACCAGTATGGACCAGTACGGACCAGAACGGACCAGAACGGACCAATAGGGGACAGTATGGACCAGTGAGGACCAGTGGGGACCAGAACAGACCAGTACGGACGAGTACAGACCACTATGGACCAGTAGGGACCAGTGCGGACCAGAACAGACCAGTACGGACCAGGACGGACCAGTACGGACCAGTATGGACCAGTAGGGACCAATACAGACCAGGACAAACCAGTACGGACCAGTATGGACCAGTATGGACCAGTGTGGACCAGTATGGACCAGTATGGACCAGTACGGTCCAGAACGGACCAATAGGGAACTCTACGGACCAGTACGGACCAGTACGGACCACTACAGACCAGAATGGACCAGATGGACCAGTACGGACCAGATCGGACCAGTACGGACCAGTATGGACCAGTGCCGACCAGAACAGACCAGTACGACCAGTACGGACCAGTATGGACCAGTGCAGACCAGTATGGACCAGTGCGGACCAGTACGGACCAGTATGGACCAGTACGGACCAGTATGGACCAGTATGGATCAGTACGGACCAGAACGGACCAATAGGGAACACTACGGACCAGTACGGACCAGTGCGGACCAGAACAGACCAGTACGGACCAGAACGGACCAGTACGGACCAGTATGGACCAGTATGGACCAGTATGGACCAGTGCGGACCGGTATGGACCAGTGCGGACCAGTGCGGACCAGTATGGACCAGAACGGACCAGTACGGACCAGTACGGAATACTAGGGACCAGTACGGACCACAAGGGGGCAGTACGGAGCAGTATGGACCAGTAGGGACCAGGACGGACCAGTATGGACCAGTGAGGACCAGTGCGGACCAGAACCGACCAGTACGGACTAGTACGGACCACTATGGAACAGAACGTACCAGAACGGACCAGTACGGACTGGTAGGGACCAGTACGGACCGGTAGGGAACACTACGGTCCAGTATGGACCAGTACGGACCAGAACGGACCAGTACGGACCACTATGGACCAGTACGGGCCAGAACGGACCAGTACGGGCCAGAACGGACCAGTACGGACCACTATGGAACAGTACGGACCAGAACGGACCAGTATGGACCAGTGCAGACCAGAACAGACCAGTACGGACCAGTACGGACCAGTATGGACCAGTGCGGACCAGTATGGACCAGTGCGGACCAGTGCGGAACAGAACGGAGAAGTACGGACTAGTACGGACCACTATGGAACAGAACGTACCAGTATGGACCAGTGCGGACCAGAACAGACCAGTATGGACCAGTATGGACCAGCACGGAACACTATGGACCAGTACGGACCAGAATGGACCAGTACGGACCACTATGGACCAGTACGGAGCAGAACGGACCAGTACGGACCAGTACGGACTACTAGTGACCAGTACGGACCACTAGGGGGCAGTACGGACCAGTAGGGATCAGTATGGACCAGTGCGGATCAGTACGGACCACTATGGACGAGTACAGACCAGTACGGACCAGTACGGACCAGTATGGACCGGTATGGACCGGTACGGACCAGTACGGACCGGTATGGACCAGTATGGACCAGTGCGGACCAGTACGGACCAGTATGGACAAGGGCAGACCAGAAGGGACCAGTACGGACCAGTATGGACCGTATGGACCAGTACGGACCAATACGGACCAGTACGGGCCAGTACGGACCAGTACGGACCATTGCGGACCAGTATGGACCAGTGCGGACCAGAACGGACCTGTATGGACAAGAACAGACCAGGACGGACCAGTATGGACCAGTACGGACCAGTACGGACCAGAACGGAACAATAGGGACCACTACGGACAAGTATGGACTAGTATGGACCAGTACGGACCAGTATGGACCAGTACGGACCACTATGGACCAGTACGGACCAGTATGGACCAGTGCGGACCAGAACGGACCAGTATGGACCAGTATGGACCAGTATGGATCAGTAGGGACCAACACGGACCAGGACGGACCAGTACGGACCAGTATGGACCAGTACGGACCACTATGGACCAGTACGGACCAGTATGGACCAGTATGGACCAGTACGGACCAGTATGGACCAGTGCGGACCAGAACGGACCAGTATGGACCAGTATGGACCAGTATGGGTCGGTAGGGACCAATACGGACCAGGACGGACCAATACGGACCAGGACGGACCAGTACGGACCAGTGCGGACCAGTGCGGACCAGAATGGACCAGTACGGACTAGTACGGACCACTATGGAACAGAACGTACCAGTATGGACCAGTGCGGACCAGAACGGACCAGTATGGACCAGTATGGACCAGCACGGAACACTATGGACCACTATGGAACAGAACGTACCAGTACGGACCAGTACGGACTACTAGTGACCAGTACGGACCACTAGGGGGCAGTACGGAGCACTATGGACCAGTATGGACCAGTGCGGATCAGTACGGACCACTATGGACGAGTACAGACCAGTACGGACCAGTACGGACCAGTACAAACCATTATGGACCAGTATGGACCAGTACGGACCAGTATGGACCAGTACGGACCAGTATGGGCCAGGGCGGACCAGAACGGACCAGTATGGACCAGTATGGACCAGTATGGATTAGTAGGGACCAATACGGACCAGGACGGACCAGTACGGACCAGTATGGACCAGTGCGGACCAGAACGGACCAGTATGGACCAGTATGGACCAGCACGGAACACTATGGACCAGTACGGAGCAGAACGGACCAGTACGGACCAGTACGGACTACTAGTGACCAGTACGGACCACTAGGGGGCAGTACGGAGCACTATGGACCAGTATGGACCAGTGCGGATCAGTACGGACCACTATGGACGAGTACAGACCAGTACGGACCAGTACGCACCAGTACAAACCATTATGGACCAGTATGGACCAGTACGGACCAGTATGGACCAGTACGGACCAGTATGGGCCAGGGCGGACCAGAACGGACCAGTATGGACCAGTATGGACCAGTATGGATTAGTAGGGACCAATACGGACCAGGACGGACCAGTACGGACCAGTATGGACCAGTGCGGACCAGAACGGACAAGAACGGACCAGTATGGACCAGTACGGACCAGAACGGACCAGAACGGACCAATAGGGGACAGTATGGACCAGTGAGGACCAGTGGGGACCAGAACAGACCAGTACGGACGAGTACAGACCATTATGGACCAGTAGGGACCAGTGCGGACCAGAACAGACCAGTACGGACCAGGACGGACCAGTACGGACCAGTATGGACCAGTAGGGACCAATACAGACCAGGACAAACCAGTACGGACCAGTATGGACCAGTATGGACCAGTGTGGACCAGTATGGACCAGTATGGACCAGTACGGTCCAGAACGGACCAATAGGGAACTCTACGGACCAGTACGGACCAGTACGGACCACTACAGACCAGAATGGACCAGATGGACCAGTACGGACCAGATCGGACCAGTACGGACCAGTATGGGACCAGTGCCGACCAGAACAGACCAGTACGGACCAGTACGGACCAGTATGGACCAGTGCAGACCAGTATGGACCAGTGCGGACCAGTACGGACCAGTATGGACCAGTACGGACCAGTATGGACCAGTATGGACCAGTACGGACCAGAACGGACCAATAGGGAACACTACGGACCAGTACGGACCAGTGCGGACCAGAACAGACCAGTACGGACCAGAACGGACCAGTACGGACCAGTATGGACCAGTGCGGACCAGAACAGACCAGTACGGACCAGTACGGACCAGTATGGACCAGTGCGGACAGGTATGGACCAGTGCGGACCAGTGCGGACCAGTATGGACCAGAACGGACCAGTACGGACCAGTACGGAATACTAGGGACCAGTACGGACCACAAGGGGGCAGTACGGAGCAGTATGGACCAGTAGGGACCAGGACGGACCAGTATGGACCAGTGAGGACCAGTGCGGACCAGAACCGACCAGTACGGACTAGTAACGGACCACTATGGAACAGAACGTACCAGAACGGACCAGTACGGACTGGTAGGGACCAGTACGGACCGGTAGGGAACACTACGGTCCAGTATGGACCAGTACGGACCAGAACGGACCAGTACGGACCACTATGGACCAGTACGGGCCAGAACGGACCAGTACGCCAGAACGGACCAGTACGGACCACTATGGAACAGTACGGACCAGAACGGACCAGTATGGACCAGTGCAGACCAGAACAGACCAGTACGGACCAGTACGGACCAGTATGGACCAGTATGGACCAGTATGGACCAGTGCGGACCAGTGCGGAACAGAACGGAGAAGTACGGACTAGTACGGACCACTATGGAACAGAACGTACCAGTATGGACCAGTGCGGACCAGAACAGACCAGTATGGACCAGTATGGACCAGCACGGAACACTATGGACCAGTACGGACCAGAATGGACCAGTACGGACCACTATGGACCAGTACGGAGCAGAACGGACCAGTACGGACCAGTACGGACTACTAGTGACCAGTACGGACCACTAGGGGGCAGTACGGACCACTATGGATCAGTATGGACCAGTGCGGATCAGTACGGACCACTATGGACGAGTACAGACCAGTACGGACCAGTACGGACCAGTATGGACCGGTATGGACCGGTACGGAGCAGTACGGACCAGTATGGACCAGTATGGACCAGTGCGGACCAGTACGGACCAGTATGGACAAGGGCAGACCAGAAGGGACCAGTACGGACCAGTATGGACCGGTATGGACCAGTACGGACCAATACGGACCAGTACGGGCCAGTACGGACCAGTACGGACCATTGCGGACCAGTATGGACCAGTGCGGACCAGAACGGACCTGTATGGACAAGAACAGACCAGGACGGACCAGTATGGACCAGTACGGACCAGTACGGACCAGAACGGAACAATAGGGACCACTACGGACAAGTATGGACTAGTATGGACCAGTACGGACCAGTATGGACCAGTACGGACCACTATGGACCAGTACGGACCAGTATGGACCAGTGCGGACCAGAACGGACCAGTATGGACCAGTATGGACCAGTATGGATCAGTAGGGACCAACACGGACCAGGACGGACCAGTACGGACCAGTATGGACCAGTACGGACCACTATGGACCAGTACGGACCAGTATGGACCAGTATGGACCAGTACGGACCAGTATGGACCAGTGCGGACCAGAACGGACCAGTATGGACAGTATGGACCAGTATGGGTCGGTAGGGACCAATACGGACCAGGACGGACCAATACGGACCAGGACGGACCAGTACGGACCAGTGCGGACCAGTGCGGACCAGAATGGACCAGTACGGACTAGTACGGACCACTATGGAACAGAACGTACTCAGTATGGACGCAGTGCGGACCAGAACGGACCTGTATGGACCCAGTATGGACCAGCACGGAACACGATGGACCACTACGGACCAGAACGGACCAGTACGGAACAGTATGGACCAGAACGGACCAGTACGGACAAGTATGGACCATTGCGGACCAGTACAGACCAGTACGGACCAGTACGGACCAGTATGGACCAGTGCGGACCAGTATGGACCAGTGCGGACCAGTGCGGAACAGAACGGACAAGTACGGACTAGTACGGACCACTATGGAACAGAACGTACCAGTATGGACCAGTGCGGACCAGAACAGACCAGGTATGGACCAGTATGGACCAGCACTGAACACGATGGACCAGTACGGACCAGAACGGACCAGTACGGACCGGTATGGACCAGTGCGGGCCACAACGGACCTGTATGGACCCAGTACAGACCAGGACGGACCAGTACGGACCAATATGGAACAGAACGTACCAGAACGGACCAGTATGGACCAGTACGGACCAGTACGGACCAGTAGGGACCAGTACGGACCACTATGGACCAGTATGGACCAGTACGGACCACTACGGACCAGTATGGACCAGAACGGATCAATACGGACCAATATGGACCAGTACCGACCAATGTGGACCAGTACGGACCAGTATGGACCAGTGCGGACCATAACGGACCCGTATGGACCAGTATGGACCAGTAGGGACCAATACGGACCAGTATGGACCAGTGCGGACTGGTATGGACCAGTGCGGACCAGTGCGGACCAGTATGGACCAGAACGGACCAGTACGGACCAGTACGGGAATACTAGGGACCAGTACGGACTACAAGGGGGCAGTACGGAGCAGTGTGGACCAGTACGGACCTGGACGGACCAGTATGGACCAGTGAGGACCAGTGCGGACCAGAACCGACCGGTATGGACCAGTACGGACCAGTATGGACCAGTACGGACCAGAACGGACCAGTGCGCACCAGTATGGACCAGTACGGACCAGTGCGGAACAGAACGGACCCAGTGCGCACCAGTATGGACCAGTACGGACCAGTGCGGAACAGAACGGACAAGTACGGACTAGTACGGACCACTATGGAACAGAACGTACCAGAACGGACCAGTATGGACCAGTGCGGACCAGAACAGACCGGTATGGACCAGTACGGACCAGTATGGACCAGTACGGACCAGAACGGACCAGTGCGCACCAGTATGGACCAGTACGGACTAGTATGGACCAGTACGGACCAGAACGGACCAGTACGGACCAGTATGGGACCAGTACGGACCAGTATGGATTAGAGCGGACCAGTACGGACCAGTACGGACCAGTACGGACCAGTATGGATAAGTGCGGACCAGTACGGACCAGTATGGACCAGTGCGGACTGGAACGGACCATTGTGGACCTGGTACGGACCAGTATGGACCAGTACGGACCAGTATGGACCAGAGCGGACCAGTACGGACCAGTAGGGACAGTACGGACCGCTATGACCCGTACGGACCAGAACGGACCAGTACGGACCCACTATGGACCAGTACGGAGCAGAACGGACCAGAACGGACCAGTACGGACTACTAGTGACCAGTATGGATCACTAGGGGGCAGTACGGAGCAGTATAGACCAGTATGGACCAGTGCGGACCAGAACGGACCAATAGGGACCACTACGGACCAGTACGGACCAGTACAGATGAGTATGGACGAGTATGGACCAGTACGGACCAGTACGGACGAGTACGGACCAGTATGGACCAGTGCGGACCAGAACGGACCAGTATGGACCAGTATGGACCAGTATCGATCAGTAGGGACCAATACGGACCAGGACGGACCAGTACGGACCAGTATGGACCAGTACGGACCACTATGGACCAGTACGGACCAGTATGGACCAGTATGGACCAGTACGGACCAGTATGAACCAGTGCGGACCAGAACGGACCAGTATGGACCAGTATGGACCAGTATGGATCGGTAGGGACCAATACGGACCAGGACGGACCAATACGGACCAGGACGGACCAGTACGGACCAGTGCGGACCAGTGCGGACCAGAACGGACCAGTACGGACTAGTACGGACCACTATGGAACAGAACGTACCAGTATGGACCAGTGCGGACCAGAACGGACCAGTATGGACCAGTATGGACCAGCACGGAACACGATGGACCAGTACGGACCAGAACGGACCAGTACAGAACAGTATGGACCAGAACGGACCAGTACGGACAAGTATGGACCATTGCGGACCAGAACAGACCAGTACGGACCAGTACGGACCAGTATGGACCAGTGCGGACCAGTATGGACCAGTGCGGACCAGTGCGGAACAGAACGGACAAGTACGGACTAGTACGGACCACTATGGAACAGAACGTACCAGTATGGACCAGTGCGGACCAGAACAGACCAGTATGGACCAGTATGGACCAGCACGGAACACGATGGACCAGTACGGACCAGAACGGACCAGTACGGACCAATATGGAACAGAACGTACCAGAACGGACCAGTGTGGACCAGTACGGACCCGGACGGACCAGTATGGACCAGTGAGGACCAGTGCGGACCAGAACCGACCAGTACGGACTAGTACGGACCACTATGGAACAGAACGTACCAGAACGGACCAGTACGGACTGGTAGGGACCAGTACGGACCGGTAGGGACCAGTACGGAACACTATGGACCCAGTACGGACAAGAACGGACCAGTACGGACCAGTATGGACCAGTACAGATCAGAACGGACCAGTACGGACCACTATGGAACAGTACGGACCAGAACGGACCAGTATGGACCAGTGCGGACCAGAACCGACCAGTACGGACCAGTACGGACCAGTATGGACCAGTGCGGACCAGTATGGACCAGTGCGGACCAGTGCGGAACAGAACGGAAAAGTACGGACTAGTACGGACCACTATGGAACAGAACGTACCAGTATGGACCAGTGCGGACCAGAACGGACCAGTATGGACCAGTATGGACCAGCACGGAACACTATGGACCAGTACGGAGCAGAACGGACCAGTACGGACCAGTACGGACTACTAGTGACCAGTACGGACCACTAGGGGGCAGTACGGAGCACTATGGACCAGTATGGACCAGTGCGGATCAGTACGGACCACTATGGACGAGTACAGACCCAGTACGGACCAGTACGGACCAGTACAAACCATTATGGACCAGTATGGACCAGTACGGACCAGTATGGACCAGTACGGACCAGTATGGGCCAGGGCGGACCAGAACGGACCAGTATGGACCAGTATGGACCAGTATGGATTAGTAGGGACCAATACGGACCAGGACGGACCAGTACGGACCAGTATGGACCAGTGCGGACCAGAACGGACAAGAACGGACCAGTATGGACCAGTACGGACCAGAACGGACCAGAACGGACCAATAGGGGACAGTATGGACCAGTGAGGACCAGTGGGGACCAGAACAGACCAGTACGGACGAGTACAGACCACTATGGACCAGTAGGGACCAGTGCGGACCAGAAACAGACCAGTACGGACCAGGACGGACCAGTACGGACCAGTATGGACCAGTAGGGACCAATACAGACCAGGACAAACCAGTACGGACCAGTATGGGACCAGTATGGACCAGTGTGGACCAGTATGGACCAGTATGGACCAGTACGGTCCAGAACGGACCAATAGGGAACTCTACGGACCAGTACGGACCAGTACGGACCACTACAGACCAGAATGGACCAGATGGACCAGTACGGACCAGATCGGACCAGTACGGACCAGTATGGACCAGTGCCGACCAGAACAGACCAGTACGGACCAGTACGGACCAGTATGGACCAGTGCAGACCAGTATGGACCAGTGCGGACCAGTACGGACCAGTATGGACCAGTACGGACCAGTATGGACCAGTATGGACCAGTACGGACCAGAACGGACCAATAGGGAACACTACGGACCAGTACGGACCAGTGCGGACCAGAACAGACCAGTACGGACCAGAACGGACCAGTACGGACCAGTATGGACCAGTGCGGACCAGAACAGACCAGTACGGACCAGTACGGACCAGTATGGACCAGTGCGGACAGGTATGGACCAGTGCGGACCAGTGCGGACCAGTATGGACCAGAACGGACCAGTACGGACCAGTACGGAATACTAGGGACCAGTACGGACCACAAGGGGGCAGTACGGAGCAGTATGGACCAGTAGGGACCAGGACGGACCAGTATGGACCAGTGAGGACCAGTGCGGACCAGAACCGACCAGTACGGACTAGTACGGACCACTATGGAACAGAACGTACCAGAACGGACCAGTACGGGACTGGTAGGGACCAGTACGGACCGGTAGGGAACACTACGGTCCAGTATGGACCAGTACGGACCAGAACGGAGCAGTACGGACCACTATGGACCAGTACGGGCCAGAACGGACCAGTACGGACCACTATGGAACAGTACGGACCAGAACGGACCAGTATGGACCAGTGCAGACCAGAACAGACCAGTACGGACCAGTACGGACCAGTATGGACCAGTGCGGACCAGTATGGACCAGTGCGGACCAGTGCGGAACAGAACGGAGAAGTACGGACTAGTACGGACCACTATGGAACAGAACGTACCAGTATGGACCAGTGCGGACCAGAACAGACCAGTATGGACCAGTATGGACCAGCACGGAACACTATGGACCAGTACGGACCAGAATGGACCAGTACGGACCACTATGGACCAGTACGGAGCAGAACGGACCAGTACGGACTGGTACGGACCAGTACGGACCGGTAGGGAACACTACGGACCAGTATGGACCAGTACGGACCAGAACGGACCAGTACGGACCAGTATGGACCAGTACAGATCAGAACGGACCAGTACGGACCACTATGGAACAGTACGGACCAGTACGGACCAGTATGGACCAGTGCGGACCAGTATGGACCAGTGCGGACCAGTGCGGAACAGAACGGACAAGTACGGACTAGTACGGACCACTATGGAACATAACGTACCAGTATGGACCAGTGCGGACCAGAACGGACCAGTATGGACCAGTATGGACCAGCACGGAACACTATGGACCAGTACGGACCAGAATGGACCAGTACGGACCACTATGGACCAGTACGGAGCAGAACGGACCAGTATGGACCAGTACGGACTACTAGTGACCAGTACGGACCACTAGGGGGCAGTACGGAGCACTATGGACCAGTATGGACGAGTGCGGACCAGTACGGACCAGTATGGACAAGGGCAGACCAGTACGGACCAGTACGGACCAGTATGGACCAGTACGGACCAGTATGGACCAGTATGGACCAGTACGGACCAGAACGGACCAATAGGGAACACTACGGACCAGTACGGACCAGAACGGACCAGTACGGACCAGTATGGACCAGTACGGACCAGTATGGATTAGAGCGGACCAGTACGGACCAGTACGGACCAGTACGGACCAGTATGGATAAGTGCGGACCAGTACGGACCAGTATGGACCAGTGCGGACTGGAACGGACCATTGTGGACCGGTACGGACCAGTATGGACCAGTACGGACCAGTATGGACCAAGAGCGGACCAGTACGGACCAGTAGGGACAGTACGGACCGCTATGGACCCGTACGGACCAGAACGGACCAGTACGGACCACTATGGACCAGTACGGAGCAGAACGGACCAGAACGGACCAGTACGGACTACTAGTGACCAGTATGGATCACTAGGGGGCAGTACGGAGCAGTATAGACCAGTATGGACCAGTGCGGACCAGAACGGACCAATAGGGACCACTACGGACCAGTACGGACCAGTACAGATGAGTATGGACGAGTATGGACCAGTACGGACCAGTACGGACCAGTACGGACCAGTATGGACCAGTGCGGACCAGAACGGACCAGTATGGACCAGTATGGACCAGTATCGATCAGTAGGGACCAATACGGACCAGGACGGACCAG
>NW_027099878.1:0-63910 GCF_031753505.1 Anomalospiza imberbis
GGGGATCACAGGAAGAAATGAGGGGATCAGTGGAAGAAATGAGGGGATCAGAGGCAGAAATGAGGGGTTCACGGGCAGAAATGAGGGGATCAGAAGAATAAATGAGGGGTTTCCAGGCAGATGTGAGGGGATCTCAAGGAGAAATAAGGGGATCACAGACAGAAATGAGGGGATCACAGGCAGAAATGAGGGCTTCACAGGAAGAAATGAGGGGATCAGAGGCAGAAATGAGGGGTTCACAGGCAGAAATGAGGGGATCAGAAGAATAAATGAGGGGTTTCCAGGCAGATGTGAGGGGATCTCAAGCAGAAATAAGGGGATCACAGACAGAAATGAGGGGATCACAGGCAGAAATGAGGGGATCAGTGGCAGAATTGAGGGGCTCACAGGCGGAAATGAGGGGATCAGAAGAATAAATGTAGGGTTTCCAGGCAGATGTGAGGGGATTTCAAGCAGAAATAATGGGATCACAGACAGAAATGAGGGGATCACAGGCAGAAATGAGGGGATCAGTGGCAGAATTGAGGGGCTCCCAGGCGGAAATGAGGGGATCAGAAGCAGAAATGAGGGATTCACAGGACGAAATGAGGGGTTCACAAGCAGAAATGAGGGGATCACAGGCAGATGTGAGGGGATCACAGGCAGGAATGAGGGGATCAGAAGCAGAAATGAGGGGTTTCCAGGGAGATGTGAGTGAATCACAGGCAGAAATAGGGGGATGAGAAGCAGATATGAGGGGATCAGAGGCAGAAATGAGGGCTTCACAGGCAGAAATGAGGGGATCAGAGGCAGAAATGAGGGGATCACAGGCAGAAATGAGGGCTTCACAGGCAGAAATGAGGGGATCAGAGGCGCAAATGAGGGGGTTCACAGTCAGATGTGAGGCGATCAGAGGCAGAAATGAGGGGATCAGTGGCAGAAATGAGGGGATCACAGTCAGAAATAAGGGGATCAGAGGCAGATATGAGGGGATCACAGGCAGAAATGAAGGTTTCATCGGCAGAAATTAGGGGATCAGTGGCAGAAATGAGGGGATCACAGTCAGAAATAAGGGGTTCGCAGGCAGAAATGAGGGGATCAGCGGCAGAAATGAGGGGTTCACAGGCAGAAATGAGGGGATCACAGGATGAAATGACGGTATCATAGGCAGAATTGCGGGGATCAAAAGCAAAAAATGAGGGTTTCACAGGCAAGAATGAGGGGATCAGAGGCAGATATGTGGGGATCAGAGGCAGATGTGAGGGGATCACAAGTAGAAATGAGGGGTTCACAGGCAGAAATGAGAGGGGTTCACAGGCAGAAATGAGGGGATCAGCGGCAGAAATGAGGGGAATCACAGGCAGTAATGAGGGGATCACAGGATGAAATGACGGGATCATAAGCAGAATTGCGGGGATCAAAAGCAGAAATGAGGGTTTCACAGACGCAATGAGGGGTTCACACGCATAAATGAGGGCATCACAGGCAGATATGAGGGGAATACTGGCAGAAATGAAGGGATCAGAGGCAGATATGAGGGGATCAGTGGCCGAAATGAAGGGATCAGAAGTAGAAATGAGGGCTTCACAGGCAGAAATGTGGGGATCAGAAGCAGAAATGAGGAGTTTCCAGACAGATAGGAGGGATCACAGTCAGAAATGAGGGGTTCACAGGCAGAAATGAGGGGATCAGAGGCAGATATGTGGGGATCAGAGGCAGAACTGACGGGATCAGAGGGAGAAATGAGGGGATCACAGGCAGAAATGAGGGGATCAGAGGCAGATATGAGGGGATCACAGGCAGAAATGAAGGCTTCATAGGCAGAAATGAGGGGATCAGCGGCAGAAATGAGGGGTTCACAGCAGAAATGAGGGGATCACAGGATGAAATGACGGGATCATAGGCAGAATTGCGGGGATCAAAAGCAGAAATGAGGGTTTCACAGGCAGGAATGAGGGGATCAGAGGCAGATATGTGGGGATCAGATGAAGATGTGAGGGGATCACAGGCAGAAATGAGGGGTTCACAGGCAGAAATGAGGAGTTGACAAGCAGAAATGAGGGGATCAGAGGCAGATATGAGCGGATCAGTGGCAGAAATGTGGGGTTCATAGGCAGAAATGAGGGGATCAGAAGCAGAAATGAGGGGAATCAGAGGCAGAAACGAGAGGATCACAGGCAGAAATGAGGGGTTCACAGGCAGAAAATAGGGGAGCAGTGAAAGAAATGAGGGGGTTTCACTAGCAAAAATGAGGGGAACACAGGCTGAAATGAGGGGTTCACAGGCAGATGTGAGGGGATCAGAAGCAGAAAGGAGGGGTTCACAGGCATAAATGAGGGGATCAGAGGCAGATGTGAGGGGATCACAGGCAGATGTGAGGGGATCAGTGGAAGAAATGAGGGGATCAGAGGCGGAAATGAGGGGTTCACGGGCAGAAATGAGGGTTTCACAAGCAGAAATGAGGGGTTCTCTGGCAGAAATGAGGAGACCACAGGCTGAAATGAGGGGTCACAGGTAGAAATGAGGGTATCAGTGGCAGAAATGAGGAGATCAGAAGCAGAAATGAGGGGTTCACAGGCAGATGTGAGGGGATCACAGGCAGAAATGAGGGGATCAGTGGAAGAAATGAGGGGATCAGAGGCAGAAATGGGGGGTATCAGAGGGAGATATGAGGGGATCAGAGCCAGAAATGAGGGGGTTCACAGGCAGAAATGCAGGGATCAGAAGCAGAAATGAGGGGTTTCCAGACAGATAGGAGGCATCACTGTCAGAAATGAGGGGTTCACAGACAGAAATGAGGGGGATCAGAGGCAGAAATGAGGGGATCAGAGGCAGATATGAGCGGGTCAGTGGCAGAAATGAGGGGTTTACAGGCAGAAATGTGGGAATCAGAAGCAGAAATGAGAAGATCAGAGGCAGAAATGAGGGGGATCACAGGAAGAAATGAGGGGCTCACAGGCAGAAAATAGGGGAGCAGTGGAAGAAATGAGGGGTTCACTCGCAAAAATGAGGGGAACACAGGCTGAAATGAGGGCTTCACAGGCAGATGTGAGGGGATCAGAAGCAGAAATGAGAGGTTCACACGCATAAATGAGGGGATCAGAGGCAGATGTGAGGGGTTCACAGGCAGAAGTGAGGGGATCAGTAACAGAAATGAGGGGATCAGAAGCAGAAATGAGGGGATCAGAGGAAGAAATGAGGGGTTCACTGGCTGAAATGAGGGGTACACAGGCAGAAATGAGGGGATCAGTGGCAGAAATGAGGAGATCAGAAGCAGAAATGAGGGGTTCACAGGCAGATGTGAGGGGATCAGAAGCAGAAATGAGGGGTTTCCAGACAGATAGGAGGGATCACAGTCAGAAATGAGGGGTTCACAGGCAGAAATGAGGGGATCAGAGGCAGATATGAGGGGATCACTGGCAGAAATGAGGGGGTTAACAGGCAAAAATGAGGGGTTCACAGGCAGATATGTGGAATCAGAGGCAGATGTGTGGGGATCACAGGCAGAAATGAGGGGTTCACAAGCAGAAATGAGGGGTTTACAGGCAGAAATGAGGGAATCCAGAAGCAGAAATGAGGGGATCAGAGGCAGAAATGAGGGGATCAGAAACAGAAATGAGGGGTTCACAGGCAGAAAATCGGGGGGGCAGTGGAAGAAATGAGGGGTTCACTAGCAAAAATGAGGGGAACACAGGCTGAAATGAGGGCTTCACAGGCAGATGTGAGGGGATCAGTGGAAGAAATGAGGGGATCAGAGGCAGAAATGGTGGGATCAGAGGGAGATGTGAGGGGATCAGAGGCAGAAATGAGGGGTTCACAGGCAGAAATGAGGGGATCAGTGGCAGAAATGAGGGGTTCACAAGCAGAAATGAGGGAATCAGAAGCAGATATGAGGGATCTGAGGCAGAAATGAGGGTATCAGAGGCAGAAATGAGGGGTTCACAGGCAGAAAATAGGGGAGCAGTGGAAGAAATGAGGGGTTCACTAGCAAAAATGAGGGGAACACAGGCTGAAATAAGGGATTCATAGGCAGATGTTAGGGGATCAGAAGCAGAAATGAGAGGTTCACACGCATAAATGAGGGGATCAGATGCAGATGTTGAAGGGTTCACAGGCAGAAGTGAGGGGATCAGTGGCAGAAATGAGGGGATCAGAAGCAGAAATGAGGGGATCAGAGGCAGAAATGAGGGGTTCACGGGCAGAAATGAGGGTTTCACAAGCAGAAATTAGGGGATCAGAGGCAGAAATGAGGGGTTCACCGGCTAAAATGAGGGGTTCGCAGGCAGAAATGAGGGGATCAGTGTCAGAAATGAGGAGATCAGAAGCAGAAATGAGGGGGTCACAGGCAGATGTGAGGGGATCAGAGGCAGAAATGAGGGGTTCACAGGCAGATGTGAGGGGATCACAGGCAGAAATGAGGGGATCAGAAGGACAAATGAGGGGTTCAAGAGAAGAACAGAGGGGATCAGTAGCAGAATCAGGGGCTCACAGGCAAAAATGAGGGGATCAGAAACAGAAATGAGGGGTTCACAGGCAGAAATCAGGGCTTCACAGGAAGAAATGAGGGGATCAGAGTCCGAAATGAGGTGATCAGAGGCCGATATGAGGGGATCACAGGCAGAAATGAGGGCTTCACAGGCAGAAATGAGGGCTTCACAGGCAGAAATGAGGGGATCAGAGGCAGAAATGAGGGATCACAGGACGAAATGAGGGGATCAGAGGCAGATATGAGTCGATCAGTGGCAGAAATGAGGGGTTCACTGGCAGAAATGAGGGGATCAGTGGCCGAAATGAGGGGGTTCACTGGTAGAAATGAAGGGATCAGTGGGAGAAATGAGGGGATCAGAAGCAGAAATGAGGGGATCAGAAGCAGAAATTAGGGTTTCCAGGCAGATATGAGGGATCAGAGGCAGATGTGAGGGGATCACAGGCAGAAATGAATGCTTCACAGGCAGAAATGAAGGCTTCACAGGCAGTAATGACGGGATCAGAGGCCGATATGAGTGGTTCACAGGCAGAAATGGGGGGATCAGAGGCAGATGTGAGGGGATCACAGGCATAAATGAGGGGATCGGACGAAGCAATGAGGGGATCAGAGGATGAAATGAGGGGATCCGAAGCAGAAATGAGGGGATCAGAGGCAGAAATGAAAGTTTCACCGGCAGATATGAGGGGATCAGAAGCAGAAATGCGGGTTTCCCGGCAGATATGAGGGATCAGAGGCAGATGTGAGGGGATCACAGGCAGAAATGAGGGGTTCACAGGCAGAAATGAGGGGATGAGAAGCAGAAATGAGGGGATCAGAGGCAGAAATGAGGCGATCTCAGGCAGAAATGTGGGGATCAGAGGCAGAAATGAGGGGATCAGAAGCAGAAATGAGGGGTTCACAGGCAGATGTGAGGGGGATCAGAGGCAGAAATGAGGGGTTCACTGGCAGAAATGAGGGGATCAGAAGCAGAAATGAGGGGTTCACTGGCAGAAATGAGGAGAACACAGGCTGAAATGAGGGGTTCACAGGCAGAAATGAGGGGATCAGAAGAAGAAATGAGGGGATCAGAGGCAGAAATGACGGGATCAGAGGCAGATATGAGGGGATCATTGGAAGAAATGTGGAGTTCACAAGCAGAAATTAGGGGATCCGTGGAAGAAATGTGGGAATCAGAAGCAGAAATGAGGGGATCAGAGGCAGAAATGAGGGCTTCACAGGCAGAAATGTAGGGTAAAGGGGTAGATATGAGAGGATCGGAGGCAGAAATGAGGGGATCAGAAGTAGAAATGAGGGGTTTCCAGGCAGATGTGAGGGGATCACAGGCAGAAATCAGTTTATCACAGGCAGAATTGACGGGTTCACAGGCAGAAATGAGGGCTTCATAGGCAGAAATGAGGGGATCAGCGGCAGAAATGAGGGGATCAGAGGAAGATATGAGGGGATCATTAGCAGAAATGAGGGGTTCATAGGAAGAAATGAAGGGATCTGAAGCAGAAATGAGGGAATCACAGGCAGAAATGATGGGATCATTGGCAGAAATGAGGGGATCGGTAGCAGAAATGAAGGGATGAAAAGCAGAAATGAGGGGTTTCCAGGCAGATGTGAGGGGATCTCAGGCAGAAATAAGGGGATCACAGAAAGAAATGAGGGGATCACAGGCAGAAATGAGGGGATTAGAGGCAGAATTGAGTGGCTCACAGGCAGAAATGAGGGGAACAGAAGCAGAAATGAGGGGTTCACAGGCAGAAATCAGGGCTTCACAGGCAGAAATGAGGGGATCACAGGCAGAAATGAGGGGATCACAGGCAGAAATGAGGGGATCAGTGGCAGAAATGAGGGGTTCACAGGGCAGAACTGAGAGGATCAGAAGCAGAAATGAGGGGTTCACAGGCAGATGTGAGGGGATCAGAAGCACAAATAAGGGGATCAGAGGCAGAAATGAGGGGATCACAGGCAGAAATGAGGGGATCAGAGGCAGATATGGGGGGATCACAGGAAGAAATGAAGGCTTCATAAGCAGAAATTAGGGGATCAGTGGCAGAAATGAGGGGATCACAGTCAGAAATGAGGGGTTATCAGGCAGAAATGAGGGGATCACAGGATGAAATGACGGGATCATAAGCAGAATTTCGGGG
Source organism: Anomalospiza imberbis (assembly GCF_031753505.1). Taxonomy (NCBI): domain Eukaryota; kingdom Metazoa; phylum Chordata; class Aves; order Passeriformes; family Viduidae; genus Anomalospiza; species Anomalospiza imberbis. The sequence continues at coordinate 6,604 of NW_027099878.1, forward strand.
GATCAAAAGCAGAAATGAGGGTTTCACAGACAGGAATGAGGGGTTCACACGCATAAATGAGGGGATCGCAGGCAGATATGAGGGGAATACTGGCAGAAATGAAGGGAACAGAGGCAGATATGAGGGGATCAGTGGCCGAAATGAAGGGATCAGAAGTAGAAATGAGGGCTTCACAGGCAGAAATGTGGGGATCAGAAGCAGAAATGAGGGGTTTCCAGACAGATAGGAGGGATCACAGTCAGAAATGAGGGGTTCACAGGCAGAAATAGGGGGATCAGAGGCAGATGTGAGGGGTTCACAGGCAGATGTGAGGGGATCAGTGGGAGAAATGAGGGGATCAGAAGCAGAAATGAGGGGATCAGAGGCAGAAATGAGGGGTTCACAGGCAGAAATGAGGGCACCAGAAGCAGAAATGAGGGGTTTACTGGCAGAAATGAGGGGATCAGAGGCAGAAATGACGGGATCACATGCAGAAATGTTGGGATCAGAGGCAGGTGTGAGGGGATCAGAGGCAGTAATGAGGGAATCACAGGCAGTAATGAGGGGATCAGAGGCAGAAATGGGGGGATCACAGGCAGATGTGACGGCATCACAGGCAGAAATGAGGGGTTCACAGGCAGAAATGAGGGGATCAGAGGCAGATATGAGGGGATCAGTGGCAGAAATGAAGGGATCAGAAGGAGAAATGAGGGCTTCGCAGGCAGAAATGTGGGGATCAGAAGCAGAAATGAGGGGTTTTCCAGACAGATAGGAGGTATCACGGTAAGAAATGAGGGGATCACAGGGAGAAAATGAGGGGATCAGAGGAAGATATGAGGGGATCACTGGCAGAAATGAGGGGTTGACAGGCAGGAATGAGGGCTTCATAGGCAGAAATTTGGGGATCAGCGGCAGAAATGAGGAGATCAGAGGAAGACATGAGGGGATCATTAGCAGAAATGAGGGCTTCACATGCAGAAATGAGGGGAACAGAGGCAGAAATTAGGGGATCACAGGCAGAAATGAGGGGTTCATAGGAAGAAATGAGGGGATCTGAAGCAGAAATGAGGGGATCGTTGGCAGAAATGATGGGATCGTTGGCAGAAATGAGGGGATCAGTGGAAGAAATGAGATGATCAGAAGCAGATATGTGTGGAACAGTGGTAGAAATGAGGGGGTTCACTGCCAGAAATGAGAGGATCATTAGCAGAAATGAGGGGTTCACAGCAGAAATGAGGGGATCAGTGGAAGAAATGAGGGGATCACAGGCAGAATTGAGGGGATCAGAGGCAGAAATGACGGGATCAGAGGCAGAAATGTGGAGTTGACAGGCGCAAATTAGGGAATCAGTGGCAGAAATGAGGGAATCAGAAGCAGAAATGAGGGGGATCAGAGGCAGAAATGAGGGCTTCACAGGCAGAAATGAAGGGATCAGAGGAAGAAATGAAGGGGTTCACGGGCAGAAATGAGGGGATCAGAAGCAGAAACGAGGGGATCACAGGAAGAAATGAGGGAATCACAGCCAGAAATGAGGGGATCAGTGGAAGAAATGAGGGGTTCACAGGCAGAAATGAGGGGATCATTGGCAGAAATGAGGGGATCACAGGAAAAAATGAGGGGATGAGAAGCAGAAATGAGGGGATCAGAGGCAGAAATGAGGGGATCTCAGGCAGAAATGTGGGGATCAGAAGCAGCAATGAGGGGTTCTCAGGCAGAAATGAGGGCTTCACAGCAGAACTGACGGGATCAGAGGGAGAAATGAGGGGATCACAGGCAGAAATGAGGGGATCAGAGGCAGATATGGGGGGATCAAAGGAAGAAATGAAGGCTTCATAGGCAGAAATTAGGGGATCAGGTGCAGAAATGAGGGGATCTCAGTAAGAAATGAGGGGTTATCAGGCAGAAATGAGGGGATCACAGGATGAAATGACGGGATCATAAGCAGAATTGCGGGGATCAAAAGCAGAAATGAGGGTTTCAAAGGAATATGTGTGGGGATCACAGTCAGAAATTAGGTGTTCACAGGCAGAAATGAGGGGATCAGAAGAAGAAATGAGGGGATCAGAGGCAGAAATGAGGGCTTCACAGGCAGAAATGAAGGGATCAGTGGAAAAAATGAGGGGTTCACAGGCAGAAATGAGGGGATCATTGGCAGAAATGAGGGGATCACAGGCAAAAATGAGGGGATGAGAAGCAGAAATGAGGGGATCAGAGGCAGAAATGAGGGGATCTCAGGCAGAAATGTGGGGATCAGAGGCAGAAATGAGGGGATCAGAAGCAGAAATGAGGGGTTCACAGGCAGATGTGAGGGGATCACAGTCAGAAATGAGGTGTTCACAGGCAGAAATGAGGGGATCAGAAGAAGAAATGAGGGGATCAGAGGCAGAAATGAGGGGATCAGAGGCAGAATTGAGGGGATCAGAGGCAGAATTGAGGGGCTCATAGGCAGAAATGTGGGGATAAGAAGCAGAAATGAGGGGTTCACAGGCAGAAATGAGGGCTTCACAGGCAGAAATGAGGGGATCACAGGCAGAAATGAGGGGATCAGTGGCAGAAATGAGGGGTTCACAGGCAGATGTGAGGGGATCAGAAGCACAAATAAGGGGATCAGAGGCAGAAATGAGGGGATCCGTGGCAGAAATGAGGGGTTCACAGGCAGAAATGAGGGGATGAAAAGCAGAAATGAGGGGAGAAATGAGGGGATCCGTGGCAGAAATGAGGGGTTCACAGGCAGAAATGAGGGATGAAAAGCAGAAATGAGGGGATCAGAGCAGAAATTAGGGGATCTCAGGCAGAAATGTGGGGATCAGAGGCAGAAATTAGGGGATCAGAAGCAGAAATGAGGGTTCACAGGCAGATGTGAGGGGATCACAGTCAGAAAGGAGGTGTTCACAAGCAGAAATCAGGGGATCAGAAGAAATGAGGGATAAGGCAGAAATGAGGGGTTCACAGGCAGAAATGAGGGGATCAGTGGCAGAAATGAGGGGTTAACAGGAAGAACTGTGGGTATCAGAAGCAGAAATGAGGGGTTCACAGGCAGATGTGAGGGGATCAGAAGCACACATAAGGGGATCAGAAGCACACATAAGGGGATCAGAGGCAGAAATGAGGGGATCAGTGGCAGAAATGAGGGATCACAGGCAGAAATGAGGGGATCAGAGGCAGATATGAGGGGATCATTGGCAGAAATGAGGGGTTCACTGGAAGAAATGTGGGAATCAGAGGCAGATGTGAGGGGATCACAAACAGAAATGAGGGGATCAGAAGCAGCAATGAGGGGTTCTCAGGCAGAAATGAGGGCTTCACAGCAGAACTGACGGATCAGAGGGAGAAATGAGGGATCACAGGCAGAAATGAGGGGATCAGAGGCAGATATGGGGGGATCAAAGGAAGAAATGAAGGCTTCATAGGCAGAAATTAGGGGATCAGGTGCAGAAATGAGGGGATCACAGTAAGAAATGAGGGGTTATCAGGCAGAAATGAGGGGATCACAGGATGAAATGACGGGATCATAAGCAGAATTGCGGGATCAAAAGCAGAAATGAGGGTTCAAAGGCAGATGTGAGGGGATCACAGTCAGAAATGAGGTGTTCACAGGCAGAAATGAGGGATCAGAGGCAGAAATGAGGGGATCAGAGGCAGAAATGAGGGGTTCACAGGCAGAAATGAGGGATCAGAGGCAGATATGAGGGATCATTAGCAGAAATGAGGGGATCAGAGGCAGAAATGAGGGGATCAGTGGAAGAAATGAGGGGATCACAGGCAGAATTGAGGGGATCAGAGGCAGAAATGACGGGATCAGAGGCAGAAATGTGGAGTTCACAGCGCAAATTAGGGAATCAGTGCAGAAATGAGGGAATCAGAAGCAGAAATGAGGGGATCAGAGGCAGAAATGAGGGCTTCACAGGCAGAAATGAAGGGATCAGAGGAAGAAATGAAGGTTCACGGGCAGAAATGAGGGGATCAGAAGCAGAAACGAGGGGATCACAGAGAAATGAGGGAATCACAGCCAGAAATGAGGGGATCAGTGGAAGAAATGAGGGGTCACAGGCAGAAATGAGGGGATCATTGGCAGAAATGAGGGGATCACAGGCAAAAATGAGGGGATGAGAAGCAGAAATGAGGGGATCAGAGGCAGAAATGAGGGGATCTCAGGCAGAAATGTGGGATCAGAGGCAGAAATGAGGGGATCAGAAGCAGAAATGAGGGGTTCACAGGCAGATGTCAGGGGATCAGAGGCAGAATTGAGGGGCTCATAGGCAGAAATGTGGGGATAAGAAGCAGAAATGAGGGGTTCACAGGCAGAAATGAGGGCTTCACAGGCAGAATGAGGGGATCAAAGGCAGAAATGAGGGATCAGTGGCAGAAATGAGGGGTTCACAGGCAGATGTGAGGGGATCAGAAGCACAAATAAGGGGATCAGAGGCAGAAATGAGGGATCCGTGGCAGAAATGAGGGGTTCACAGGCAGAAATGAGGGGATGAAAAGCAGAAATGAGGGATCAGAGGCAGAAATTAGGGGATCTCAGGCAGAAATGTGGGGATCAGAGGCAGAAATTAGGGGATCAGAAGCAGAAATGAGGGGTTCACAGGCAGATGTGAGGGATCACAGTCAGAAATGAGGTGTTCACAAGCAGAGATCAGGGGATCAGAAGAAATGAGGGGATAAGGCAGAAATGAGGGTTCACAGGCAGAAATGAGGGATCAGTGGCAGAAATGAGGGGTTCACAGGAAGAACTGTGGTATCAGAAGCAGAAATGAGGGTTCACAGGCAGATATGAGGGGATCAGAAGCACACATAAGGGGATCAGAAGCACACATAAGGGGATCAGAGGCAGAAATGAGGGATCAGTGGCAGAAATGAGGGGATCACAGGCAGAAATGAGGGATCAGAGGCAGATATGAGGGGATCATTGGCAGAAATGAGGGTTCACTGGAAGAAATGTGGGAATCAGAGGCAGATGTGAGGGGATCACAAACAGAAATGAGGGGATCAGAAGCAGCAATGAGGGGTTCTCAGGCAGAAATGAGGGCTTCACAGCAGAACTGACGGGATCAGAGGGAGAAATGAGGGGAACACAGGCAGAAATGAAGGGATCAGAGGCAGATATGGGGGGATCAAAGGAAGAAATGAAGGCTTCATAGGCAGAAATTAGGGGATCAGGTGCAGAAATGAGGGGATCACAGTAAGAAATGAGGGGTTATCAGGCAGAAATGAGGGGATCACAGGATGAAATGACGGGATCATAAGCAGAATTGCGGGGATCAAAAGCAGAAATGAGGGTTTCAAAGGCAGATGTGAGGGGATCACAGTCAGAAATGAGGTGTTCACAGGCAGAAATGAGGGATCAGAAGAAGAAATGAGGGGATCAGAGGCAGAAATGAGGGGTTCACAGGCAGAAATGAGGGGATCAGAGGCAGATATGAGGGGATCATTAGCAGAAATGAGGGATCAGAGGCAGAAATGAGGGGTTCTCAAGAAGAAATGAGGGGATCAGTGGAAGAAGGAGGGGATCAGAGGCAGAAATCTGGAGTTCACAGGCACAAATTAGGGATCAGTGGCAGAAATGAGGGAATCAGAAGCAGAAATGAGGGGATCAGACGCAGAAATGAGGGCTTCACAGGCAGAAATGAGGGGATCAGAGGAAGAAATGAGGGGTTCACAGCAGAAATGAGGGGATCAGAAGCAGAAACGAGGGGATCACAGGAAGAAATGAGGGAATCACAGCCAGAAATGAGGGGATCAGTGGAAGAAATGAGGGTTCACAGCAGAAATGAGGGGATCATTGGCAGAAATGAGGGGATCACTGGCAGAAATGAGGGGATCACAGGCAAAAATGAGGGATCAGCGGAAGAAATGAGGGGATCAGAAGCAGAAATGAAGGGATCAAAAGCAGAAATGAGGGGTTTCCAGGCAGATGTGAGGGGATCTCAGGCAGAAATAAGGGGATCACAGACAGAAATGAGGGATCACAGGCAGAAATGAGGGGATCAGTGGCAGAAATGAGGGGTTCACAGGAAGAACTGTGGGGATCAGAAGCAGAAATGAGGGGTTCACAGCAGATGTGAGGGGATCAGAAGCACACATAAGGGGATCAGAAGCACACATAAGGGGATCAGAGGCAGAAATGAGGGGATCAGTGGCAGAAATGAGGGATCACAGGCAGAAATTAGGGGATCAGAGGCAGAATGAGGGGATCATTGGCAGAAATGAGGGGTTCACTGGAAGAAATGTGGGAATCAGAGGCAGATGTGAGGGGATCACAAACAGAACATGAGGGGATCAGAAGCAGCAATGAGGGGTTCTCAGGCCGAAATGAGGGCTTCACAGGCAGAACTGACGGGATCAGAGGGAGAAATGAGGGGATCACAGGCAGAAATGAGGGGATCAGAGGCAGATATGGGGGGATCACAGAAGAAATGAAGGCTTCATAGGCAGAATTGAAGGGATCAGTGGCAGAAATGAGGGGATCACAGTCAGAAATGAGGGTTATCAGGCAGAAATGAGGGGATCACAGGATGAAATGAGGGGATCATAAGCAGAATTGCGGGATCAATAGCAGAAATGAGGTTTCAAAGGCAGGAATGAGTTGTTCACACGCATAAATGAGGGGATCACAGCAGATATGAGGGGAATACTGGCAGAAATGAAGGGATCAGAAGTAGAAATGAGGGCTTCACAGGCAGAAATGTGGGGATCAGAAGCAGAAATGAGGGGTTTCCAGACAGATAGGAGGATCACAGTCAGAAATGAGGGGTCACAGGCAGAAATGGGGGATCACTGGCAGAAATGAGTGCTTCACAGGCAGAAATGGGGGGATCAGAGGCAGATGTGAGGGGATCACAGGCATAAATGAGGGGTTCTCAGGCAGAAATGAGGGTTCACAGGCAGAAAATAGGAGAGCAGTGGAAGAAATGAGGGGTTCACTAGCAAAAATGAGGGGATCACAGGCTGAAATCAGGGTTCACAGGCAGAAATGAGGGGATCAGAAGCAGAAATGAGGGGTTCACAGGCAGAAAATAGGAGAGCAGTGAAGAAATGAGGGTTCACTGGCAGAAATGAGGGGATCAGAGGCAGAATTGAGTGCTCACAGGCAGAAATGAGAGGATCAGAAGCAGAAATGAGGGGTTCACAGGCAGAAATGAGGGGATCAGAGGCAGATATGAGCGGATCAGTGGCAGAAATGAGGGTTCACAGGCAGAAATGAGGGGATCAGAGGCAGATATGAGGGGATCACAGGCAGAAATGAGGGGATCACAGGCAGAAATGAGGGGTTCACAGGCAAAAATAGGGAGCAGTGGAAGAAATGAGGGGTTCACTCGCAAAAATGAGGGGAACACAGGCTGAAATGAGGGGTTCACAGGCAGAAATGAGGGGATCAGAAGCAGAAATGAGGGGTACACACGCATAAATGAGGGGATCAGAGGCAGATGTGAGGGGTTCACAGGCAGATGTGAGGGATCAGTGGCAGAAATGAGGGGATCAGAAGCAGAAATGAGGGGATCAGAGGCAGAAATGAGGGGTTCACAGGCAGAAATGAGGGCATCAGAAGCAGAAATGAGGGTTCACTGCAGAAATGAGGGGATCAGAGGCAGAAATGACGGGATCACATGCAGAAATGTGGGGATCAGAGGCAGGTGTGAGGGGATCAGAGGAAGAAATGAGGGAATCACAGGCAGTAATGAGGGGATCAGAGTCAGAAATGGGGGATCAGAGGCAGATGTGACGGCATCACAGGCAGAAATGAGGGGTTCACAGGCAGAAATGAGGGTTTCACAAGCAGAAATGAGGGGATCAGAGGAAGAAATGTAGGGATCAGAGGCAGAAATGAGGGGATCAGAGGCAGATATGAGGGGATCAGTGGCAGAAATGAAGGGATCAGAAGGAGAAATGAGGGCTTCGCAGGCAAAAATGTGGGGATCAGAAGCAGAAATGAGGGGTTTCCAGACAGATAGGAGGTATCACAGTAAGAAATGAGGGGACCACAGGGAGAAATGAGGGGATCAGAGGAAGATATGAGGGATCACTGGCAGAAATGAGGGGTTGACAGGCAGAAATGAGGGCTTCATAGGCAGAAATTTGGGATCAGCGGCTGAAATGAGGGGATCAGAGGAAGATATGAGGAGATCATTAGCAGAAATGAGGGCTTCACAGGCAGAAATGAGGGAACAGAGGCAGAAATGAGGGGATCACAGGCAGAAATGAGGGGTTCATAGGAAGAAATAGGGGATCTGAAGCAGAAATTAGGGGATCTATGGCAGAAATGATGGATCATTGGCAGAAATGAGGGGATCAGTGGCAGAAATGAGATGATCAGAGGCGGATATGAGGGGGTCATTGGCAGAAATGAGGGGATCAGAGGCAGATATGTGTGGAACAGTGGGAGAAACGAGGGGTTCACTGCCAGAAATGAGGGGATCAGTGGCAGAAATGTGGGGATCAGAAGCAGAAATGAGGGGATCAGAGGCAGAAATGAGGGGTTCACAGGCAGAAATTAGGGGATCAGAGGCAGATATGAGGGGATCATTAGCAGAAATGAGGGGATCACAGGCAGAAATGAGGGGGTCACAGGCAGAAATGAGGGGATCAGTGGCAGAAATGAGGGGTTCACAGGCAGATGTGAGGGGATCAGAAGCACAAATAAGGGGATCAGAGGCAGAAATGAGGGGATCCGTGGCAGAAATGAGGGGATCACAGGCAGAAATGAGGGGATGAGAAGCAGAAATGCGGGTTTCCCGGCAGATATGAGGGATCAGAGGCAGATGTGAGGGGATCACAGGCAGAAATGAGGGGTTCACAGGCAGAAATGAGGGGATCAGAAGCAGAAATGAGGGGTTCACAGGCAGATGTGAGGGGATCACAGTCAGAAATGAGGTGTTCACAGGCAGAATTGAGGGGATCAGAAGAAGAAATGAGGGGATCAGAGGCAGAAATGAGGGGATCAGTGGCAGAAATTAGGGGATCAGAGGCAGATATGAGGGGATCATTAGCAGAAATGAGGGGGTCACAATCAGAAATGAGGGGATCACAGGCAGAAATGAGGGGTTCTCAAGAAGAAATGAGGGGATCAGTGGAAGAAATGAGGGGATCACAGGCAGAATTGAGGGGATCAGAGGCAGAAATGACGGGATCAGAGGCAGAAATGAGGGGTTCATAAGCAGAAATGAGGGGATCAGAGGCAGAAATGACGGGATCACATGCAGAAATGTGGGGATCAGAGGCAGGTGTGAGGGGATCAGAGGCAGAAATGAGGGAATCACAGGCAGTAATGAGGGGATCAGAGGCAGAAATGGGGGGATCAGAGGCAGATGTGACGGCATCACAGGCAGAAATGAGGGGTTCACAGGCAGAAATGAGGGGAACAGAGGCAGAAATTAGGGGATCACAGGCAGAAATGAGGGGTTCATAGGTAGAAATGAGGGGATCAGAGGCAGAAATGAGGGGTTCACAGGCAGAAATGAGGGGATCAGTGGCAGAAATGAGGGGTTCACAGGCAGAAATGAGGGGATCATTGGCAGAAATGAGGGGTTCACAGGCAGAAATTAGGGGATCAGTGGCAGAAGTGAGGGGATCAGAAGCAGAAATGCGGGTTTCCCGGCAGATATGCGGGATCAGTGGCAGATGTGAGGGGATCACAGGCAGAAATGAGGGGATCAGAGGCCGATATGAAGGGATAAGTGGCAGAAATGAGGGGTTCACTGGCTGAAATGAGTGGTTCACAGGCCGAAATGAGGGGATTAGAGGCAGAAATGAGGGCATCAGAAGGAGAAATGAGGGGTTCGCAGGCAGAAATGAGGGGATCAGAAGCAGAAATGAGGGGTTCACACGCATAAATGAGGGGATCAGAGGCAGATGTGAGGGGTTCACAGGCAGATGTGAGGGGATCAGTGGCAGAAATGAGGGGATCAGAAGCAGAAATGAGGGGATCACAGGCAGAAATGAGGGTTTCAAAGGCCAAAATGAGAGGATCAGAAGCAGAAATGAGGGGTTCACTGGCAGAAATGAGGGGATCAGAGGCAGAAATGACGGGATCACATGCAGAAATGTGGGGATCAGAGGCAGATGTGACGGCATCACAGGCAGAAATGAGGGGTTCACAGGCAGAAATAAGGGTTTCACAAGCAGAAATGAGGGGATCGGAGGCAGAAATGAGGGGTTTAGAAGGAGAAATGAGGGCTTCGCAGGAAGAAATGTGGGGATCAGAAGCAGAAATGAGGGGTTTCCAGACAGATAGGAGGTATCACAGTAAGAAATGAGGGGATCAGTGGCAGAATTGAGGGCTCACAGGCAAAAATGAGGGGATCAGAATCAGAAATGAGGGGTTCACAGGCAGAAATGATGGCTTCACAGGCAGAAATGAGGGGGTCAGAGGCAGAAATGAGGGGATCACAGGCAGGAATGAGGGGATCAGAGGCAGATATGAGTGGATCAGTGGCAGATATGAGGGGTTAACTGGCAGAAATGAGGGGATCAGAGGCCGAAATGAGGGGATCAGTAGCAGAAATGAGGGGATCAGAGGCAGAAATGAGGTTTTCCAGGCCGATATGAGGGATCAGTGGCAGAAATGAAGGGATCAGAAGGAGAAATGAGGGCTTCGCATGCAGAAATGTGGGGATCAGCGGCAGAAATGAGGGATCAGAGGAAGAAATGAGGGGATCTGAAGCAGAAATGAGGGGATCTATGGCAGAAATGATGGGATCATTGGCAGAAATGAGGGGATCAGTGGCAGAAATGAGATGATCAGAGGCAGATATGAGGGGGTCATTGGCAGAAATGAGGGGATCAGAGGCAGATATGTGTGGAACAGTGGCAGAAATGAGGGGTTCACTGCCAGAAATGAGGGGATCAGTGGCAGAAATGTGGGGATCAGAGGCAGATGTGAAGGGTTCAGAGGCAGAAATGAGGGGATCAGAAGCAGAAATGAGGGGATCAGAGGCAGAAATGAGGGGTTCACAGGCAGAAATGAGGGGATCATTGGCAGAAATGAGGGGTTCACAGGCAGAAATTAGGGGATCAGTGGCAGAAGTGAGGGGATCAGAAGCAGAAATGCGGGTTTCCCGGCAGATATGCGGGATCAGAGGCAGATGTGAGGGGATCACAGGCAGAAATGAGGGGATCAGAGGCCGATATGAGGGGATAAGTGGCAGAAATGCGGGGTTCACAGGCCGAAATGTGTGGTTCACAGGCCGAAATGAGGGGATTAGAGGCAGAAATGAGGGCATCAGAAGGAGAAATGAGGGGTTCGCAGGCAGAAATGAGGGGATCAGAATCAGAAATGAGGGGTTCGCAGGCAGAAATGAGGGGATCAGAATCAGAAATGAGGGGTTCACACGCATAAATGAGGGGATCAGAGGAAGATGTGAGGGGTTCACAGGCAGATGTGAGGGGATCAGTGGCAGAAATGAGGGGATCAGAGGCATAAATGAGGGGATCAGAGGCAGAAATGAGGGTTTCAAATGCAGGAATGAGAGGATCAGAAGCAGAAATGAGGGGTTCACTGGCAGAAATGAGGGGATCAGAGGCAGAAATGACGGGATCACATGCAGAAATGTGGGATCAGAGGCAGGTGTGAGGGGATCAGAGGCAGAAATGAGGGGTTCACAGGCAGTAATGAGGGGATCAGAGGCAGAAATGGGGGATCGGAGGCAGATGTGACGGAATCACAGGCAGAAATGAGGGGTTCACAGGCAGAAATGAGGGTTTCACAGGAAGAAATGAGGGGATCGGAGGCAGAAATGAGGGGATCAGAAGGAGAAATGAGGGCTTCGCAGGCAGAAATGTGGGAATCAGAAGCAGAAATGAGGGGTTTCCAGACAGATAGGAGGTGTCACAGTAAGAAATGAGGGATCAGAGGCAGAATTGAGGGGCTCACAGGCAAAAATGAGGGATGAGAAGCAGAAATGAGGGTTCACAGGCAGAAATGAGGACTACACAGGAAGAAATGAGGGGAACAGAGGCAGAAATTTAGGGATCACAGGCAGAAATGAGGGGATCAGAGGCAGATATGAGTGGATCAGTGGCAGAAATGAGGGGTTAACTGGCAGAAATGAGGGGATCAGTAGCAGAAATGAGGGGTTGACAAGCAGAAATGAGGGGTTGACAAGCAGAAATGAGGGCTTCATAGGCAGAAATTTGGGGATCAGCGGCAGAAATGAGGGGATCAGAGGAAGATATGAGGGCTTCGCATGCAGAAATGTGGGGATCAGAAGCAGAAATGAGGGGTGTCCAGACAGATAGGAGGTATCACAGTAAGAAATGAGGGGATCACAGGGAGAAATGAGGGGATCAGAGGAAGATATGAGGGGATCACTGGCAGAAATGAGGGGTTGACAGGCAGAAATGAGGGCTTCATAGGCAGAAATTTGGGGATCAGCGGCAAAAATGAGGGGATCAGAGGAAGATATGAGGGGATCATTAGCAGAAATGAGGGCTTCACAGGCAGAAATGAGGGGAACAGAGCAGAAATTAGGGGATCACAGGCAGAAATGAGGGGTTCATAGGAAGAAATGAGGGGATCTGAAGCAGAAATGAGGGGATCTATGGCAGAAATGATGGGATCATTGGCAGAAATGAGGGGATCAGTGGCAGAAATGAGATGATCAGAGGCAGATATGAGGGGGTCATTGGCAGAAATGAGGGGATCAGAGGCAGATTTGTGTGGAACAGTGGCAGAAACGAGGGGTTCACTGCCAGCAATGAGGGGATCAGTGGCAGAAATGTGGGATCAGAGGCAGATGTGAAGGGATCAGAGGCAGAAATGAGGGGATCAGAAGCAGAAATGAGGGGATCAGTGGCAGAAATAAGCGATCAGTGGCAGAAATAAGGGGATCAGAAGCAGAATTAGGGGATCACAGGCAGAAATGAGGGCTTCACAGCAGAAATGAGGGGATCACAGGCAGAAATGAGGGAATCAGAGGCAGATGTGAGGGGATCAGTTGCACAAATTAGGGGATCACATGCAGATGTGAGAGATCGCATGCAGAAATGAGGGGATCACAGACAGAAATGAGGGGATCACAGGCAGAAATGAGGGCTTCACAGGCAGAAATGAAGGGATAAGCGGCAGAAATGAGGGGATCACAGGCAGAAATGAGGGGATCAGAGGCAGATATGAGTGGATCAGTGGCAGAAATGAGGGTTAACTGCAGAAATGAGGGGATCAGTAGCAGAAATGAGGGGATCAGAGGCAGAAATGATGGGATCATTGGCAGAAATGAGGGGATCAGTGGCAGAAATGAGATGATCAGAGGCAGATATGAGGGGGTCATTGCAGAAATGAGGGGATCAGAGGCAGATATGTGTGGAACAGTGGCAGAAATGAGGGGTTCACTGCCAGAAATGAGGGATCACTGGCAGAAATGTGGGGATCAGAGGCAGATGTGAAGGGATCAGAGCAGAAATGAGAGAATCAGAAGCAGAAATGAGGGGATCAGTAACAGAAATGAGGGGTTCACAGGCAGAAATGAGGGGATCACAGGCAGAAATGTGGGGATCAGAGGCAGATGTGAAGGGATCAGAGGCAGATGTGAAGGGATTAGAGGCAGAAATGAGGGGATCAGTAGCAGAAATGTGGGGATCAGAGGCAGATGTGAAGGGATCAGAGGCAGAAATGAGGGGATCAGAAGCAGAAATGGGGGATCACAGGCCGAAATGAGGGGTTCTCAGAAAGAAATGAGGGGATCAGTGGAAGAAATGAGGGGATCACAGACAGAATTGAGGGGATCAGAGGCAGAAAATGACGGGATCAGAGGCAGAAATGTGGAGTTCACAGGCACAAATTAGGGGATCAGTGGCAGAAATGAGGGAATCAGAAGCAGAAATGAGGGGATCAGAGGCAGAAATGAGGGCTTCACAGGCAGAAATGAGGGGATCAGAGGCAGAAATGAGGGGATCAGTGGAAGAAATGAGGGGATCACAGGCAGAAATGAGGGGATCAGTGGAAGAAATGAGGGGATCAGAAGTAGAAATGAAGGGATCAAAGCAGAAATGAGGGTTTTCCAGGCAGATGTGAGGGATATCAGGCAGAAATAAGGGGATCACAGACAGAAATGAGGGATCACAGGCAGAAATTAGGGATCAGAGGCAGAATTGAGGGGCTCACAGGCAGAAATGAGGGGATCAGAAGCAAAAATGAGGGGTTCACAGGCAGAAATGAGGGATCAGAGGCAGAAATGAGGGGATCAGAAGCAGAAATGAGGGGATCAGAGGCAGAAATGAGGGGATGAGAAGCAGAATGCGGGTTTCCCGGCAGATATGAGGGATCAGAGGCAGATGTGAGGGGATCACAAACAGAAATGAAGGCTTAACAGGCAGAAATGACGGGATCAGAGGCCGATATGAGGGGATCATAGGCAGAAATGAGCGGTTCAGAAGCAGAAATGAGGGTTTCCAGGCAGATAGGAGGGATCACAGTCAGAAATGAGGGAATAGAGGCAGATATGAGGTGATCAGTGGAAGAAATGAGGGATCACAGGAAGAAATGAGGGGATCACAGGCAGAAATGAGGGGATCAGAAGAAGAATTGAGGGGTTCACAGCAGAAATGAGGGATCAGTGGCAGAAATCAGGGATTTCCAAACAGATAGGAGGGATCATAGGCAGAAATGAGGGCTTCACAGACAGAAATGACGGATCAGAGGCAGAAATGAGGGATCATTGGCAGAAATGAGGGGTTCACAGGCAGAAATTAGGGGATCAGTGGCAGAAGTGAGGGGATCAGAAGCAGAAATGCGGGTTTCCCGGCAGATATGCGGGATCAGAGGCAGATGTGAGGGGATCACAGGCAGAAATGAGGGGTTCACAGGCAGAAATGAGGGGATGAGAAGCAGAAATGAGGGGATCAGAGGCAGAAATGAGGCGATCTCAGGCAGAAATGTGGGGATCAGAGCAGAAATGAGGGGATCAGAAGCAGAAATGAGGGGTTCACAGGCAGATGTGAGGGGATCAGAGGCAGAAATGAGGGTTCACTGGCAGAAATGAGGGGATCAGAAGCAGAAATGAGGGGTTCACTGGCAGAAATGAGGAGAACACAGGCTGAAATGAGGGGTTCACAGATGGCAGAAAATGAGGGGATCAGAAGAAGAAATGAGGGGATCAGAGTGCAGAAATGACGGGATCAGAGGCAGATATGAGGGGATCATTGGAAGAAATGTGAGTTCACAAGCAGAAATTAGGGGATCCGTGGAAGAAATGTGGGAATCAGAAGCAGAAATGAGGGGATCAGAGGCAGAAATGAGGGCTTCACAGGCAGAAATGTAGGGTAAAGGGGTAGATATGAGAGGATCGGAGGCAGAAATGAGGGGATCAGAAGTAGAAATGAGGGGTTCCAGGCAGATGTGAGGGGATCACAGGCAGAAATCAGTTTATCACAGGCAGAATTGACGGGTTCACAGGCAGAAATGAGGGCTTCATAGGCAGAAATTTGGGGATCAGCGGCAGAAATGAGGGATCAGAGGAAGATATGAGGGGATCATTAGCAGAAATGAGGGCTTCACAGCAGAAATGAGGGGAACAGAGGCAGAAATTAGGGGATCACAGGCAGAAATGAGGGGTTCATAGGAAGAAATGAAGGGATCTGAAGCAGAAATGAGGGAATCACAGGCAGAAATGATGGGATCATTGGCAGAAATGAGGGGATCGGTAGCAGAAATGAAGGGATGAAAAGCAGAAATGAGGGGTTTCCAGGCAGATGTGAGGGGATCTCAGGCAGAAATAAGGGGATCACAGGCAGAAATGAGGGGATTAGAGGCAGAATTGAGTGGTTCACAGGCAGAAATGAGGGGATCAGAGGCAGATATGAGGGGATCACAGGCAGAAATGAGGGGATCACAGGAAGAAATGAGGGGTTCACAGGCAGAAAATAGGGGAGCAGTGGAAGAAATGAGGGGTTCACTAGCAAAAATGAGGGGAACACAGGCTGAAATGAGGGGTTCACAGGCAGAAATGAGGGATCAGAAGCAGAAATGAGGGGTTCACACGCATAAATGAGGGGATCAGAGGCAGATGTGAGGGGTTCACAGGCAGATGTGAGGGGATCAGTGGGAGAAATGAGGGGATCTGAAGCAGAAATGAGGGATCAGAGGCAGAAATGAGGGTTCACAGGCAGAAATGAGGGCACCAGAAGCAGAAATGAGGGGTTTACTGGCAGAAATGAGGGGATCAGAGGCAGAAATGACGGGATCACATGCAGAAATGTTGGGATCAGAGGCAGGTGTGAGGGGATCAGAGGCAGTAATGAGGGAATCACAGGCAGTAATGAGGGGATCAGAGGCAGAAATGGGGGGATCACAGGCAGATGTGACGGCATCACAGGCAGAAATGAGGGGTTCACAGGCAGAAATGAGGGGATCAGAGGCAGATATGAGGGGATCAGTGGCAGAAATGAAGGGATCAGAAGGAGAAATGAGGGCTTCGAAGCAGAAATGTGGGGATCAGAAGCAGAAATGAGGGGTTTCCAGACAGATAGGAGGTATCACGGTAAGAAATGAGGGATCACAGGGAGAAATGAGGGGATCAGAGGAAGATATGAGGGGATCACTGGCAGAAATGAGGGGTTGACAGGCAGGAATGAGGGCTTCATAGGCAGAAATTTGGGGATCAGCGGCAGAAATGAGGAGATCAGAGGAAGACATGAGGGGATCATTAGCAGAAATGAGGGCTTCACAATGCAGAAATGAGGGGAACAGAGGCAGAAATTAGGGATCACAGGCAGAAATGAGGGGTTCATAGGAAGAAATGAGGGGATCTGAAGCAGAAATGAGGGGATCTATGGCAGAAATGATGGGATCGTTGCAGAAATGAGGGGATCAGTGGAAGAAATGAGATGATCAGAAGCAGATATGTGTGGAACAGTGTAGAAATGAGGGGTTCACTGCCAGAAATGAGAGGATCATTAGCAGAAATGAGGGGATCACAGGCAGAAATGAGGGGTTCACAGGCAGAAATGAGGGGATCAGTGGAAGAAATGAGGGGATCACAGGCAGAATTGAGGGGATCAGAGGCAGAAATGACGGGATCAGAGGCAGAAATGTGGAGTTGACAGGCGCAAATTAGGGAATCAGTGGCAGAAATGAGGGAATCAGAAGCAGAAATGAGGGCATCAGAGGCAGAAATGAGGGCTTCACAGGCAGAAATGAAGGGATCAGAGGAAGAAATGAAGGGGTTCACGGGCAGAAATGAGGGATCAGAAGCAGAAACGAGGGATCACAGGAAGAAATGAGGGAATCACAGCCAGAAATGAGGGGATCAGTGGAAGAAATGAGGGTTCACAGGCAGAAATGAGGGATCATTGGCAGAAATGAGGGGATCACAGGAAAAAATGAGGGATGAGAAGCAGAAATGAGGGATCAGAGGCAGAAATGAGGGGATCTCAGGCAGAAATGTGGGGATCAGAAGCAGCAATGAGGGGTCTCAGGCAGAAATGAGGGCTTCACAGCAGAACTGACGGGATCAGAGGGAGAAATGAGGGGATCACAGGCAGAAATGAGGGGATAAGAGGCAGATATGGGGGGATCAAAGGAAGAAATGAGGCTTCATAGGCAGAAATTAGGGGATCAGGTGCAGAAATGAGGGATCACAGTAAGAAATGAGGGGTTATCAGGCAGAAATGAGGGGATCACAGGATGAAATGACGGGATCATAAGCAGAATTGCGGGGATCAAAAGCAGAAATGAGGGTTTCAAAGGCAGATGTGAGGGGATCACAGTCAGAAATGAGGTGTTCACAGGCAGAAATGAGGAGATCAGAAGAAGAAATGAGGGGATCAGAGGCAGAAATGAGGGGTTCACAGGCAGAAATGAGGGAACAGAGGCAGAAATTAGGGGATCACAGCAGAAATGAGGGGAACAGAGGCAGAAATTAGGGGATCACAGGCAGAAATGAGGGGTTCATAGGAAGAAATGAAGGGATCTGAAGCAGAAATGAGGAATCACAGCAGAAATGATGGGATCATTGGCAGAAATGAGGGGATCGGTAGCAGAAATGAAGGGATGAAAAGCAGAAATGAGGGTTTCCAGGCAGATGTGAGGGGATCTCAGGCAGAAATAAGGGATCACAGAAAGAAATGAGGGGATCACAGGCAGAAATGAGGGATTAGAGGCAGAATTGAGTGGCTCACAGGCAGAAATGAGGGGAACAGAAGCAGAAATGAGGGGTTCACAGGCAGAAATCAGGGCTTCACAGGCAGAAATGAGGGGATCACAGCAGAAATGAGGGGATCAGTGGCAGAAATGAGGGGTTCACAGGCAGAACTGAGAGGATCAGAAGCAGAAATGAGGGGTTCACAGGCAGATGTGAGGGGATCAGAAGCACAATAAGGGGATCAGAGGCAGAAATGAGGGGATCACAGGCAGAAATGAGGGGATCAGAGGCAGATATGGGGGGATCACAGGAAGAAATGAAGGCTTCATAAGCAGAAATTAGGGGATCAGTGGCAGAAATGAGGGGATCACAGTCAGAAATGAGGGTTATCAGGCAGAAATGAGGGGATCACAGGATGAAATGACGGGATCATAAGCAGAATTTCGGGGATCAAAAGCAGAAATGAGGGTTTCACAGACAGGAATGAGGGGTTCACACGCATAAATGAGGGGATCGCAGGCAGATATGAGGGGAATACTGCAGAAATGAAGGGAACAGAGGCAGATATGAGGGATCAGTGGCCGAAATGAAGGGATCAGAAGTAGAAATGAGGGCTTCACAGGCAGAAATGTGGGGATCAGAAGCTGAAATGAGGGTTTCCAGACAGATAGGAGGGATCACAGTCAGAAATGAGGGGTTCACAGGCAGAAATGGGGGGATCACTGGCAGAAATGAGTGGTTCACAGGCAGAAATGGGGGGATCAGAGGCAGATGTGAGGGGATCACAGGCATAAATGAGGGTTCTCCGGCAGAAATGAGGGGTTCACAAGCGGAAATGAGGGGATCAGAGGCAGAAATAAGGGGATCAGAGGCAGATATGAGCGGATCAGTGGCAGAAATGAGGGGTTCACAGGCAGAAATGAGGGGATCAGAGGCAGATATGAGGGGATCACAGGCAGAAATGAGGGGATCACAGGAAGAAATGAGGGGTTCAAAGGCAGAAAATAGGGGAGCAGTGGAAGAAATGAGGGGTTCACTAGCAAAAATGAGGGGAACACAGGCTGAAATGAGGGGTTCACAGGCAGAAATGAGGGGATCAGAAGCAGAAATGAGGGGTTCACACGCATAAATGAGGGGATCAGAGGCAGATGTGAGGGGTTCACAGGCAGATGTGAGGGGATCAGAGGCAGAAATGAGGGGATCAGAAGCAGAAATGAGGGGATCAGAGGCAGAAATGAGGGGTTCACAGGCAGAAATGAGGGCACCAGAAGCAGAAATGAGGGGTTTACTGGCAGAAATGAGGGGATCAGAGGCAGAAATGACGGGATCACATGCAGAAATGTTGGGATCAGAGGCAGGTGTGAGGGGATCAGAGGCAGTAATGAGGGAATCACAGGCAGTAATGAGGGGATCAGAGGCAGAAATGGGGGGATCACAGGCAGATGTGACGGCATCACAGGCAGAAATGAGGGGTTCACAGGCAGAAATGAGGGGATCAGAGGCAGATATGAGGGGATCAGAGGAAGACATGAGGGGATCATTAGCAGAAATGAGGGCTTCACATGCAGAAATGAGGGGAACAGAGGCAGAAATTAGGGGATCACAGGCAGAAATGAGGGGTTCATAGGAAGAAATGAGGGGATCTGAAGCAGAAATGAGGGGATCTATGGCAGAAATGATGGGATCGTTGGCAGAAATGAGGGGATCAGTGGAAGAAATGAGATGATCAGAAGCAGATATGTGTGGAACAGTGGTAGAAATGAGGGGTTCACTGCCAGAAATGAGAGGATCATTAGCAGAAATGAGGGGATCACAGGCAGAAATGAGGGGTTCACAGGCAGAAATGAGGGGATCAGTGGAAGAAATGAGGGAATCACAGGCAGAATTGAGGGGATCAGAGGCAGAAATGACGCGATCAGAGGCAGAAATGTGGAGTTGACAGGCGCAAATTAGGGAATCAGTGGCAGAAATGAGGGAATCAGAAGCAGAAATGAGGGGATCAGAGGCAGAAATGAGGGCTTCACAGGCAGAAATGAAGGGATCAGAGGAAGAAATGAAGGGGTTCACGGGCAGAAATGAGGGGATCAGAAGCAGAAACGAGGGGATCACAGGAAGAAATGAGGGAATTACAGCCAGAAATGAGGGGATCAGTGGAAGAAATGAGGGGTTATCAGGCAGAAATGAGGGGATCACAGGATGAAATGACGGGATCATAAGCAGAATTGCGGGGATCAAAAGCAGAAATGAGGGTTTCAAAGGCAGATGTGAGGGGATCACAGTCAGAAATGAGGTGTTCACAGGCAGAAATGAGGGGATCAGAAGAAGAAATGAGGGGATCAGAGGCAGAAATGAGGGGTTCACAGGCAGAAATGAGGGGATCAGAGGCAGATATGAGGGGATCATTAGCAGAAATGAGGGGATCAGAGGCAGAAATGAGGGGATCAGTGGAAGAAATGAGGGGATCACAGGCAGAATTGAGGGGATCAGAGGCAGAAATGACGGGATCAGAGGCAGAAATGTGGAGTTCACAGGCGCAAATTAGGGAATCAGTGGCAGAAATGAGGGAATCAGAAGCAGAAATGAGGGGATCAGAGGCAGAAATGAGGGCTTCACAGGCAGAAATGAAGGGATCAGAGGAAGAAATGAAGGGGTTCACGGGCAGAAATGAGGGGATCAGAAGCAGAAACGAGGGGATCACAGGAAGAAATGAGGGAATCACAGCCAGAAATGAGGGGATCAGTGGAAAAAATGAGGGGTTCACAGGCTGAAATGAGGGGATCATTGGCAGAAATGAGGGGATCACAGGCAAAAATGAGGGGATGAGAAGCAGAAATTAGGGGATCAGAGGCAGAAATGAGGGGATCTCAGGCAGAAATGTGGGGATCAGAGGCAGAAATGAGGGGATCAGAAGCAGAAATGAGGGGTTCACAGGCAGATGTGAGGGGATCACAGTCAGAAATGAGGTGTTCACAGGCAGAAATGAGGGGATCAGAAGAAGAAATGAGGGGATCAGAGGCAGAAATGAGGGGATCAGAGGCAGAATTGAGGGGATCAGAGGCAGAATTGAGGGGCTCATAGGCAGAAATGTGGGGATAAGAAGCAGAAATGAGGGGTTCACAGGCAGAAATGAGGGGATCACAGGCAGAAATGAGGGGATCAGTGGCAGAAATGAGGGGTTCACAGGCAGATGTGAGGGGATCAGAAGCACAAATAAGGGGATCAGAGGCAGAAATGAGGGGATCCGTGGCAGAAATGAGGGGTTCACAGGCAGAAATGAGGGGATGAAAAGCAGAAATGAGGGGATCAGAGGCAGAAATTAGGGGATCTCAGGCAGAAATGTGGGGATCAGAGGCAGAAATTAGGGGATCAGAAGCAGAAAATGAGGGGTTCACAGGCAGATGTGAGGGGATCACAGTCAGAAATGAGGTGTTCACAAGCAGAAATCAGGGGATCAGAAGAAATGAGGGGATAAGGCAGAAATGAGGGGTTCACAGGCAGAAATGAGGGGATCAGTTGCAGAAATGAGGGGTTAACAGGAAGAACTGTGGGTATCAGAAGCAGAAATGAGGGGTTCACAGGCAGATGTGAGGGGATCAGAAGCACACATAAGGGGATCAGAAGCACACATAAGGGGATCAGAGGCAGAAATGAGGGGATCAGTGGCAGAAATGAGGGGATCACAGGCAGAAATGAGGAGATCAGAGGCAGATATGAGGGGATCATTGGCAGAAATGAGGGGTTCACTGGAAGAAATGTGGGAATCAGAGGCAGATGTGAGGGGATCACAAACAGAAATGAGGGGATCAGAAGCAGCAATGAGGGGTTCTCAGGCAGAAATGAGGGCTTCACAGCAGAACTGACGGGATCAGAGGGAGAAATGAGGGGATCAGAGGCAGATATGGGGGGATCAAAGGAAGAAATGAAGGCTTCATAGGCAGAAATTAGGGGATCAGGTGCAGAAATGAGGGGATCACAGTAAGAAATGAGGGGTTATCAGGCAGAAATGAGGGGATCACAGGATGAAATGACGGGATCATAAGCAGAATTGCGGGGATCAAAAGCAGAAATGAGGGTTTCAAAGGCAGATGTGAGGGGATCACAGTCAGAAATGAGGTGTTCACAGGCAGAAATGAGGGGATCAGAAGAAGAAATGAGGGGATCAGAGGCAGAAATGAGGGGTTCACAGGCAGAAATGAGGGGATCAGAGGCAGATATGAGGGGATCATTAGCAGAAATGAGGGGATCAGAGGCAGAAATGAGGGGATCAGTGGAAGAAATGAGGGGATCACAGGCAGAATTGAGGGGATCAGAGGCAGAAATGACGGGATCAGAGGCAGAAATGTGGAGTTCACAGGCGCAAATTAGGGAATCAGTGGCAGAAATGAGGGAATCAGAAGCAGAAATGAGGGGATCAGAGGCAGAAATGAGGGCTTCACAGGCAGAAATGAAGGGATCAGAGGAAGAAATGAAGGGGTTCACGGGCAGAAATGAGGGGATCAGAAGCAGAAACGAGGGGATCACAGGAAGAAATGAGGGAATCACAGCCAGAAATGAGGGGATCAGTGGAAGAAATGAGGGGTTCACAGGCAGAAATGAGGGGATCATTGGCAGAAATGAGGGGATCACAGGCAAAAATGAGGGGATGAGAAGCAGAAATGAGGGGATCAGAGGCAGAAATGAGGGGATCTCAGGCAGAAATGTGGGGATCAGAGGCAGAAATGAGGGGATCAGAAGCAGAAATGAGGGGTTCACAGGCAGATGTGAGGGGATCACAGTCAGAAATGAGGTGTTCACAGGCAGAAATGAGGGGATCAGAAGAAGAAATGAGGGGATCAGAGGCAGAAATGAGGGGATCAGAGGCAGAATTGAGGGGATCAGAGGCAGAATTGAGGGGCTCATAGGCAGAAATGTGGGGATAAGAAGCAGAAATGAGGGGTTCACAGGCAGAAATGAGGGCTTCACAGGCAGAAATGAGGGGATCAAAGGCAGAAATGAGGGGATCAGTGGCAGAAATGAGGGGTTCACAGGCAGATGGGGATCAGAAGCACAAATAAGGGGATCAGAGGCAGAAATGAGGGGATCCGTGGCAGAAATGAGGGGTTCACAGGCAGAAATGAGGGGATGAAAAGCAGAAATGAGGGGATCAGAGGCAGAAATTAGGGGATCTCAGGCAGAAATGTGGGGATCAGAGGCAGAAATTAGGGGATCAGTAGCAGAAATGAGGGGTTCACAGGCAGATGTGAGGGGATCACAGTCAGAAATGAGGTGTTCACAAGCAGAGATCAGGGGATCAGAAGAAATGAGGGGATAAGGCAGAAATGAGGGGTTCACAGGCAGAAATGAGGGGATCAGTGGCAGAAATGAGGGGTTCACAGGAAGAACTGTGGGTATCAGAAGCAGAAATGAGGGGTTCACAGGCAGATGTGAGGGGATCAGAAGCACACATAAGGGGATCAGAAGCACACAAAAGGGGATCAGAGGCAGAAATGAGGGGATCAGTGGCAGAAATGAGGGGATCACAGGCAGAAATGAGGAGATCAGAGGCAGATATGAGGGGATCATTGGCAGAAATGAGGGGTTCACTGGAAGAAATGTGGGAATCAGAGGCAGATGTGAGGGGATCACAAACAGAAATGAGGGGATCAGAAGCAGCAATGAGGGGTTCTCAGGCAGAAATGAGGGCTTCACAGCAGAACTGACGGGATCAGAGGGAGAAATGAGGGGATCAGAGGCAGATATGGGGGGATCAAAGGAAGAAATGAAGGCTTCATAGGCAGAAATTAGGGGATCAGGTGCAGAAATGAGGGGATCACAGTAAGAAATGAGGGGTTATCAGGCAGAAATGAGGGGATCACAGGATGAAATGACGGGATCATAAGCAGAATTGCGGGGATCAAAAGCAGAAATGAGGGTTTCAAAGGCAGATGTGAGGGGATCACAGTCAGAAATGAGGTGTTCACAGGCAGAAATGAGGGGATCAGAAGAAGAAATGAGGGGATCAGAGGCAGAAATGAGGGGTTCACAGGCAGAAATGAGGGGATCAGAGGCAGATATGAGGGGGATCATTAGCAGAAATGAGGGGATCAGAGGCAGAAATGAGGGGATCAGTGGAAGAAATGAGGGGATCACAGGCAGAATTGAGGGGATCAGAGGCAGAAATGACGGGATCAGAGGCAGAAATGTGGAGTTCACAGGCGCAAATTAGGGAATCAGTGGCAGAAATGAGGGAATCAGAAGCAGAAATGAGGGGATCAGAGGCAGAAATGAGGGCTTCACAGGCAGAAATGAAGGGATCAGAGGAAGAAATGAAGGGGTTCACGGGCAGAAATGAGGGGATCAGAAGCAGAAACGAGGGGATCACAGGAAGAAATGAGGGAATCACAGCCAGAAATGAGGGGATCAGTGGAAGAAATGAGGGGTTCACAGGCAGAAATGAGGGGATCATTGGCAGAAATGAGGGGATCACAGGCAAAAATGAGGGGATGAGAAGCAGAAATGAGGGGATCAGAGGCAGAAATGAGGGGATCTCAGGCAGAAATGTGGGGATCAGAGGCAGAAATGAGGGGATCAGAAGCAGAAATGAGGGGTTCACAGGCAGATGTGAGGGGATCACAGTCAGAAATGAGGTGTTCACAGGCAGAAATGAGGGGATCAGAAGAAGAAATGAGGGGATCAGAGGCAGAAATGAGGGGATCAGAGGCAGAATTGAGGGGATCAGAGGCAGAATTGAGGGGCTCATAGGCAGAAATGTGGGGATAAGAAGCAGAAATGAGGGGTTCACAGGCAGAAATGAGGGCTTCACAGGCAGAAATGAGGGGATCAAAGGCAGAAATGAGGGGATCAGTGGCAGAAATGAGGGGTTCACAGGCAGATGTGAGGGGATCAGAAGCACAAATAAGGGGATCAGAGGCAGAAATGAGGGGATCCGTGGCAGAAATGAGGGGTTCACAGGCAGAAATGAGGGGATGAAAAGCAGAAATGAGGGGATCAGAGGCAGAAATTAGGGGATCTCAGGCAGAAATGTGGGGATCAGAGGCAGAAATTAGGGGATCAGAAGCAGAAATGAGGGGTTCACAGGCAGATGTGAGGGGATCACAGTCAGAAATGAGGTGTTCACAAGCAGAGATCAGGGGATCAGAAGAAATGAGGGGATAAGGCAGAAATGAGGGGTTCACAGGCAGAAATGAGGGGATCAGTGGCAGAAATGAGGGGTTCACAGGAAGAACTGTGGGTATCAGAAGCAGAAATGAGGGGTTCACAGGCAGATGTGAGGGGATCAGAAGCACACATAAGGGGATCAGAAGCACACATAAGGGGATCAGTGGCAGAAATGAGGGGATCACAGGCAGAAATGAGGGGATCAGAGGCAGATATGAGGGGATCATTGGCAGAAATGAGGGGTTCACAGCAGAACTGACGGGATCAGAGGGAGAAATGAGGGGAACACAGGCAGAAATGAAGGGATCAGAGGCAGATATGGGGGATCAAAGGAAGAAATGAAGGCTTCATAGGCAGAAATTAGGGGATCAGGTGCAGAAATGAGGGGATCACAGTAAGAAATGAGGGGTTATCAGGCAGAAATGAGGGGATCACAGGATGAAATGACGGGATCATAAGCAGAATTGCGGGGATCAAAAGCAGAAATGAGGGTTTCAAAGGCAGATGTGAGGGGATCACAGTCAGAAATGAGGTGTTCACAGGCAGAATTGAGGGGATCAGAAGAAGAAATGAGGGGATCAGAGGCAGAAATGAGGGGTTCACAGGCAGAAATGAGGGGATCAGAGGCAGATATGAGGGGATTATTAGCAGAAATGAGGGGATCAGAGGCAGAAATGAGGGGTTCTCAAGAAGAAATGAGGGGATCAGTGGAAGAAGGAGGGGATCAGAGGCAGAAAATCTGGAGTTCACAGGCACAAATTAGGGGATCAGTGGCAGAAATGAGGGAATCAGAAGCAGAAATGAGGGGATCAGACGCAGAAATGAGGGCTTCACGGGCAGAAATGAGGGGATCAGAGGAAGAAATGAGGGGTTCACAGGCAGAAATGAGGGGATCAGAAGCAGAAACGAGGGGATCACAGGAAGAAATGAGGGAATCACAGCCAGAGATGAGGGGATCAGTGGAAGAAATGAGGGGTTCACAGGCAGAAATGAGGGGATCATTGGCAGAAATGAGGGGATCACTGGCAGAAATGAGGGGATCACAGGCAAAAATGAGGGGATCAGCGGAAGAAATGAGGGGATCAGAAGCAGAAATGAAGGGATCAAAAGCAGAAATGAGGGGTTTCCAGGCAGATGTGAGGGGATCAGTGGAAGAAATGAGGGGTTCACAGGAAGAACTGTGGGGATCAGAAGCAGAAATGAGGGGTTCACAGGCAGATGTGAGGGGATCAGAAGCACACATAAGGGGAATCAGAAGCACACATAAGGGGATCAGAGGCAGAAATGAGGGATCAGTGGCAGAAATGAGGGGATCACAGGCAGAAATGAGGGGATCAGAGGCAGATATGAGGGGATCATTGGCAGAAATGAGGGGTTCACTGGAAGAAATGTGGGAATCAGAGGCAGATGTGAGGGGATCGCAAACAGAAATGAGGGGATCAGAAGCAGCAATGAGGGGTTCTCAGGCCGAAATGAGGGCTTCACAGGCAGAACTGACGAGATCACTGGCAGAAATGAGGGGATCACAGTCAGAAATGAGGTGTTATCAGGCAGAAATGAGGGGATCACAGGATGAAATGAGGGGATCATAAGCAGAATTGCGGGGATCAATAGCAGAAATGAGGGTTTCAAAGGCAGGAATGAGTTGTTCACACGCATAAATGAGGGGATCACAGGCAGATATGAGGGGAATACTGGCAGAAATGAAGGGATCAGAAGTAGAAATGAGGGCTTCACAGGCAGAAATGTGGGGATCAGAAGCAGAAATGAGGGGTTTCCAGACAGATAGGAGGGATCACAGTCAGAAATGAGGGGTTCACAGGCAGAAATGGGGGGATCACTGGCAGAAATGAGTGCTTCACAGGCAGAAAT
This sequence comes from Anomalospiza imberbis, assembly GCF_031753505.1. Lineage (NCBI taxonomy): Eukaryota > Metazoa > Chordata > Aves > Passeriformes > Viduidae > Anomalospiza > Anomalospiza imberbis. The sequence continues at coordinate 33,690 of NW_027099878.1, forward strand.
GGGGGGATCAGAGGCAGATGTGAGGGGATCACAGGCATAAATGAGGGGTTCTCAGGCAGAAATGAGGGGTTCACAGGCAGAAAATAGGAGAGCAGTGGAAGAAATGAGGGGTTCACTAGCAAAAATGAGGGGAACACAGGCTGAAATCAGGGGTTCACAGGCAGAAATGAGGGGATCAGAAGCAGAAATGAGGGGTTCACAGGCAGAAAATAGGAGAGCAGTGGAAGAAATGAGGGGGTTCACTAGCAAAAATGAGGGGAACACAGGCTGAAATGAGGGGTTCACAGGCAGAAATGAGGGGGATCAGAAGCAGAAATGAGGGGTTCACACGCATAAATGAGGGGATCGGAGGCAGATGTGAGGGGTTCACAGGCAGATGTGAGGGCATCAGAAGCAGAAATGAGGGGTTCACTGGCAGAAATGAGGGGATCAGAGGCAGAAATGACGGGATCACATGCAGAAATGTGGGGATCAGAGGCAGGTGTGAGGGGATCAGAGGCAGAAATGAGGGAATCGCAGGCAGTAATGAGGGGATCAGCGGCAGAAATGGGGGGATCAGAGGCAGATGTGACAGCATCACAGGCAGAAATGTGGGGATCAGAAGCAGAAATGAGGGGTTTCCAGACAGATAGGAGGTATCACAGTAAGAAATGTGGGGATCACAGGGTGAAATGAGGGGATCAGAGGAAGATATGAGGGGATCACAGGCAGAAATGAGGGCCTCACAGGCAGAAATGAGGGGAACAGAGGCAGAAATTAGGGGATCACAGGCAGAAATGAGGGGTTCATAGGAAGAAATGAGGGGATCTGAAGCAGAAATGAGGGGATCTATGGCAGAAATGATGGGATCATTGGCAGAAATGAGGGGATAAGAGGCAGAAATGAGATGATCAGAGGCAGATATGAGGGGGTCATTGGCAGAAATGAGGGGATCAGAGGCAGATATGTGTGGAACAGTGGCAGAAATGAGGGGTTCACTGCCAGAAATGAGGGGATCAGTGGCAGAAATGTGGGGATCAGAGGCAGATGTGAAGGGATCAGAGGGAGAAATGAGGGGATTCACAGGCAGAAATGAGGGGATCAGGGGCAGATATGGGGGGATCACAGGAAGAAATGAAGGCTTCATAGGCAGAAATTAGGGGATCAGGTGCAGAAATGAGGGGATCACAGTAAGAAATGAGGGGTTATCAGGCAGAAATGAGGGGATCACAGGATGAAATGACGGATCATAAGCAGAATTGCGGGGATCAAAAGCAGAAATGAGGGTTTCAAAGGCAGGAATGAGTTGTTCGCACGCATAAATGAGGGGATCACAGGCAGGTATGAGGGGAATACTGGCAGAAATGAAGGGATCAGAGGCAGATATGAGGGGATCAGTGGCCGAAATGAAGGGATCAGAAGTAGAAATGAGGGCTTCACAGGCAGAAATGTGGGGATCAGAAGCAGAAATGAGGGGTTTCCAGACAGATAGGAGGGATCACAGTCAGAAATGAGGGGTTCACAGGCAGAAATGGGGGGATCACTGGCAGAAATGAGTGCTTCACAGGCAGAAATGGGGGGATCAGAGGCAGATGTGAGGGGATCACAGGCATAAATGAGGGGTTCTCAGGCAGAAATGAGGGGTTCACAGGCAGAAAATAGGAGAGCAGTGGAAGAAATGAGGGGTTCACTAGCAAAAATGAGGGGAACACAGGCTGAAATCAGGGGTTCACAGGCAGAAATGAGGGGATCAGAAGCAGAAATGAGGGGTTTCACAGGCAGAAAATAGGAGAGCAGTGGAAGAAATGAGGGGTTCACTAGCAAAAATGAGGGGAACACAGGCTGAAATGAGGGGTTCACAGGCAGAAATGAGGGGATCAGAAGCAGAAATGAGGGGTTCACACGCATAAATGAGGGGATCGGAGGCAGATGTGAGGGGTTCACAGGCAGATGTGAGGGCATCAGAAGCAGAAATGAGGGGTTCACTGCAGAAATGAGGGGATCAGAGGCAGAAATGACGGGATCACATGCAGAAATGTGGGGATCAGAGGCAGGTGTGAGGGGATCAGAGGCAGAAATGAGGGAATCGCAGGCAGTAATGAGGGGATCAGCGGCAGAAATGGGGGGATCAGAGGCAGATGTGACAGCATCACAGGCAGAAATGTGGGGATCAGAAGCAGAAATGAGGGGTTTCCAGACAGATAGGAGGTATCACAGTAAGAAATGTGGGGATCACAGGGTGAAATGAGGGGATCAGAGGAAGATATGAGGGGATCACAGGCAGAAATGAGGGCCTCACAGGCAGAAATGAGGGGAACAGAGGCAGAAATTAGGGGATCACAGGCAGAAATGAGGGGTTCATAGGAAGAAATGAGGGGATCTGAAGCAGAAATGAGGGGATCTATGGCAGAAATGATGGGATCATTGGCAGAAATGAGGGGATAAGAGGCAGAAATGAGATGATCAGAGGCAGATATGAGGGGGGTCATTGGCAGAAATGAGGGGATCAGAGGCAGATATGTGTGGAACAGTGGCAGAAATGAGGGGTTCACTGCCAGAAATGAGGGGATCAGTGGCAGAAATGTGGGGATCAGAGGCAGATGTGAAGGGATCAGAGGGAGAAATGAGGGGATCACAGGCAGAAATGAGGGGATCAGGGGCAGATATGGGGGGATCACAGGAAGAAATGAAGGCTTCATAGGCAGAAATTAGGGGATCAGGTGCAGAAATGAGGGGATCACAGTAAGAAATGAGGGGTTATCAGGCAGAAATGAGGGGATCACAGGATGAAATGACGGGATCATAAGCAGAATTGCGGGGATCAAAAGCAGAAATGAGGGTTTCAAAGGCAGGAATGAGTTGTTCGCACGCATAAATGAGGGGATCACAGGCAGGTATGAGGGGAATACTGGCAGAAATGAAGGGATCAGAGGCAGATATGAGGGGATCAGTGGCCGAAATGAAGGGATCAGAAGTAGAAATGAGGGCTTCACAGGCAGAAATGTGGGGATCAGAAGCAGAAATGAGGGGTTTCCAGACAGATAGGAGGGATCACAGTCAGAAATGAGGGGTTCACAGGCAGAAATGGGGGGATCACTGGCAGAAATGAGTGGTTCACAGGCAGAAATGGGGGGGATCAGAGGCAGAAATGAGGGGATCAGAGGCAGAAATGAGGGGATCAGAGGCAGAATTGAGTGGCTCACAGTCAGAAATGAGGGGATCAGAAGCAGAAATGAGGGGTTCACATGCAGAAATGAGGGGATCAGAGGCAGATATGAGCGGATCAGTGGCAGAAATGAGGGGTTCACAGGCAGAAATGAGGGGATCAGAGGCAGAAATGACGGGATCACATGCAGAAATGTGGGGATCAGAGGCAGGTGTGAGGGGATCAGAGGCAGAAATGAGGGAATCACAGGCAGTAATGAGGGGATCAGAGGCAGAAATCGGGGGATCAGAGGCAGATGTGACGGCATCACAGGCAGAAATGAGGGGTTCACAGGCAGAAATGAGGGTTTCACAAGCAAAAATGAGGGGATCAGAGGAAGAAATGTAGGGATCAGAGGCAGAAATGAGGGGATCAGAGGCAGATATGAGGGGATCAGTGACAGAAATGAAGGGATCAGAAGGAGAAATGAGGGCTTCGCAGGCAGAAATGTGGGGATCAGAAGCAGAAATGAGGGGTTTCCAGACAGATAGGAGGTATCACAGTAAGAAATGAGGGGGACCACTGGGAGAAATGAGGGGATCAGAGGAAGATATGAGGGGATCACTGGCAGAAATGAGGGGTTGACAGGCAGAAATGAGGGCTTCATAGGCAGAAATTTGGGGATCAGCGGCTGAAATGAGGGGATCAGAGGAAGATATGAGGAGATCATTAGCAGAAATGAGGGCTTCACAGGCAGAAATGAGGAGAACAGAGGCAGAAATGAGGGGATCACAGGCAGAAATGAGGGGTTCATAGGAAGAAATGAGGGGATCTGAAGCAGAAAATGAGGGGATCTATGGCAGAAATGATGGGATCATTGGCAGAAATGAGGGGATCAGTGCAGAAATGAGATGATCAAGAGGCGGATATGAGGGGGTCATTGGCAGAAATGAGGGGATCAGAGGCAGATATGTGTGAAACAGTGGGAGAAAACGAGGGGTTCACTGCCAGAAATGAGGGGATCAGTGGCAGAAATGTGGGGATCAGAAGCAGAAATGAGGGGATCAGAGGCAGAAATGAGGGGATCAGAGGCAGAAATGAGGGGATCATTGGCAGAAATTAGGGGATCAGAGGCAGATTTGAGGGGATCATTAGCAGAAATGAGGGGATCACAGGCAGAAATGAGGGGATCACAGGCAGAAATGAGGGGATCAGTGGCAGAAAATGAGGGGTTCACAGGCAGATGTGAGGGGATCAGAAGCACAAATAAGGGGATCAGAGGAAGAAATGAGGGGATCCGTGCCAGAAATGAGGGGATCACAGGCAGAAATGAGGGGATGAGAAGCAGAAATGCAGGTTTCCCGGCAGATATGAGGGATCAGAGGCAGATGTGAGGGGATCACAGGCAGAAATGAGGGGTTCACAGGCCGAAATGAGGGGATGAGAAGCAGAAATGAGGGGATCAGAGGCAGAACTGACGGGATCAGAGGGAGAAATGAGGGGATCACAGGCAGAAATGAGGGGATCAGAGGCAGATATGAGGGGATCACAGGCAGAAATGAAGGCTTCATAGGCAGAAATGAGGGGATCAGCGGCAGAAATGAGGGGTTCACAGGCAGAAATGAGGGGATCACAGGATGAAATGAGGGGATCAGAGGCAGATATGAGGGGATCAGAGGCAGATATGAGGGGATCACTGGCAGAAATAAGGGGTTCACAGGCAAAAATGAGGGGATCCGAGGCAGATATGTGGGGATCAGAGGCAGATCTGAGGGGATCACAGGCAGAAATGAGGGGTTCACAAGCAGAAATGAGGGGTTCACAAGCAGAAATGAGGGGATCAGAGGCAGAAATGAGGGGATCAGAGGCAGATATGAGCGGATCCGTGGCAGAAATGAGGGGTTTACAGGCAGAAATGAGGGCTACACAGGCAGAAAATAGGGGAGCAGTGGAAGAAATGAGGGGTTCACTAGCAAAAATGAGGGGAACACAGGCTGAAATGAGGGCTTCACAGGCAGATGTGAGGGGATCAGAAGCAGAAATGAGGGGTTCACACGCATAAATGAGGGGATCAGAGGCAGGTGTGAGGGGTTCACAGGCAGAAGTGAGGGGATCAGTGGCAGAAATGAGGGGATCAGAAGCAGAAATGAGGGGATCAGAGGCAGAAATGAGGGGTTCTCTGGCAGAATTGAAGAGACCACAGGCTGAAATTAGGGGTTCACAGGCAGAAATGAGGGGATCAGTGGCAGAAATGAGGAGATCAGAAGCATAAATGCGGGGTTCACAGGCAGATGTGAGGGGATCACAGGAGGAAATGAGGGGATCAGTGGCAGAAATGAGGGGATCAGAGGCAGAAATGAGGGGTTCACAGGATGAAATGACGGGATCATAGGCAGAATTGCGGGGATCAAAAGCAGAAATGAGGGTTTCACAGCCAAGAATGAGGGGATCAGAGGCAGATATGTGGGGATCAGATGAAGATGTGAGGGGATCACAGGCAGAAATGAGGGGTTCACAAGCAGAAATGAGGGGATCAGAGGCAGATATGAGCGGATCAGTGGTAGAAATGTGGGGTTCACAGGCAGAAATGAGGGGATCAGAAGCAGAAATGAGGGGATCACCGGCAGAAATGAGGGGATCACAGGCAGAAATGAGGGGATCAGTGGCAGAAATGAGGGGTTCACAGGCAGATGTGAGGGGATCAGAAGCACAAATAAGGGGATCAGAGGAAGAAATGAGGGGATCCGTGCCAGAAATGAGGGGATCACAGGCAGAAATGAGGGGTTCACAGGCAGAAATGAGGGGATGAGAAGCAGAAATGAGGGGATCAGAGGCAGAAATGAGGGGATCTCAGGCAGAAATGTGGAGATCAGAGGCAAAATGAGGGATCAGAAGCAGAAATGAGGGGTTCACAGGCAGATGTGAGGGGATCACAGTCAGAAATGAGGTGTTCACAGGCAGAATTGAGGGGATCAAAAGAAGAAATGAGGGGATCAGAGGCAGAAATGAGGGATTCACAGGCAGAAATTAGGGGATCAGAGGCAGATATGAGGGGATCATTAGCAGAAATGAGGGGGTCACAATCAGAAATTAGGGGATCACAGGCAGAAATGAGGGGTTCTCAAGAAGAAATGAGGGGATCAGTGGAAGAAATGAGGGGATCACAGGCAGAATTGAGGGGATCAGAGGCAGAAATGACGGGATCAGAGGCAGAAATGTGGAGTTCACAGGCACAAATTAGGGGATCAGTGGCAGAAATGAGGGAATCAGAAGCAGAAATGAGGGGATCAGACGCAGAAATGAGGGCTTCACAGGCAGAAATGAGGGGATCAGAGGAAGAAATGAGGGGTTCACAGGCCGAAATGAGGGGATCAGAAGCAGATATGGGGGGATCACAGGAAGAAATGAAGTCTTCACAGGCAGAAATTAGGGGATCAGGTGCAGAAATGAGGGGATCACAGGCAGAAATGAGGGGATCAGAGGCAGATATGGGGGGATCACAGGAAGAAATGAAGGCTTCATAGGCAGAATTGAGGGGATCAGTGGCAGAAATGAGGGGATCACAGTCAGAAATGAGGGGTTATCAGGCAGAAATGAGGGGATCACAGGATGAAATGAGGGGGTCATAAGCAGAATTGCGGGGATCAATAGCAGAAATGAGGGTTTCAAAGGCAGGAATGAGTTGTTCACACGCATAAATGAGGGGATCACAGGCAGATATGAGGGGAATACTGGCAGAAATGAAGGGATCAGAAGTAGAAATGAGGGCTTCACAGGCAGAAATGTGGGGATCAGAAGCAGAAATGAGGGGTTTCCAGACAGATAGGAGGGATCACAGTCAGAAATGAGGGGTTCACAGGCAGAAATGGGGGGATCACTGGCAGAAATGAGTGCTTCACAGGCAGAAAATAGGAGAGCAGTGGAAGAAATGAGGGGTTCACTAGCAAAAATGAGGGGAACACAGGCTGAAATCAGGGGTTCACATGCAGAAATGAGGGGATCAGAAGCAGAAATGAGGGGTTCACAGGCTGAAAATAGGAGAGCAGTGGAAGAAATGAGGGGTTCACTAGCAAAAATGGAGGGAACACAGGCTGAAATGAGGGGTTCACAGGCAGAAATGAGGGCTTCACAGGCAGAAATGAGGGGATCACAGGCAGAAATGAGGGCTTCACAGGCAGAAATGAGGGGATCAGAGGCGCAAATGAGGGGTTCACAGTCAGATGTGAGGCGATCAGAGGCAGAAATGAGGGGATCAGTGGCAGAAATGAGGGGATCAGAGGCAGATATGAGGGGATCACTGGCAGAAATGAGGGGTTCACAGGCAAAAATGAGGGGATCCGAGGCAGATATGTGGGGATCAGAGGCAGATCTGAGGGGATCACAGGCAGAAATGAGGGGTTCACAAGCAGAAATGAGGGGTTCACAAGCAGAAATGAGGGGATCAGAGGCAGAAATGAGGGGATCAGAGGCAGATATGAGCGGATCCGTGGCAGAAATGAGGGGTTTACAGGCAGAAATGAGGGCTACACAGGCAGAAAATAGGGGAGCAGTGGAAGAAATGAGGGGTTCACTAGCAAAAATGAGGGGAACACAGGCTGAAATGAGGGCTTCACAGGCAGATGTGAGGGGATCAGAAGCAGAAATGAGGGGTTCACACGCATAAATGAGGGGATCAGAGGCAGGTGTGAGGGGTTCACAGGCAGAAGTGAGGGGATCAGTGGCAGAAATGAGGGGATCAGAAGCAGAAATGAGGGGATCAGAGGCAGAAATGAGGGGTTCTCTGGCAGAATTGAAGAGACCACAGGCTGAAATTAGGGGTTCACAGGCAGAAATGAGGGATCAGTGGCAGAAATGAGGAGATCAGAAGCATAAATGCGGGGTTCACAGGCAGATGTGAGGGGATCACAGGAGGAAATGAGGGGATCAGTGGCAGAAATGAGGGGATCAGAGGCAGAAATGAGGGGTTCACAGGATGAAATGACGGGATCATAGGCAGAATTGCGGGGATCAAAAGCAGAAATGAGGGTTTCACAGCCAAGAATGAGGGGATCAGAGGCAGATATGTGGGGATCAGATGAAGATGTGAGGGGATCACAGGCAGAAATGAGGGGTTCACAAGCAGAAATGAGGGGATCAGAGGCAGATATGAGCGGATCAGTGGTAGAAATGTGGGGTTCACAGGCAGAAATGAGGGGATCAGAAGCAGAAATGAGGGGATCAGAGGCAGAAATGAGGGGATCAGACGCAGAAATGAGGGGATCAGAGGCAGAAATGAGGGGATCACAGGCAGAAATGAGGGGTTCAGAGGCAGAAAATAGGGGAGCAGTGGAAGAAATGAGGGGTTCACTAGCAAAAATGAGGGGAACACAGGCTGAAATGAGGGGTTCACATGCAGATGTGAGGGGATCAGAAGCAGAAATGAGGGGTTCACAGGCATAAATGAGGGGATCAGAGGCAGATGTGAGGGGTTCACTGGCAGATTTGAGGGGATCAGTGGAAGAAATGAGGGGATCAGAGGCGGAAATGAGGGGTTCACGGGCAGAAATGAGGGTTTCACAAGCAGAAATGAGGGGTTCTCTGGCAGAAATGAGGAGACCACAGGCTGAAATGGGGGGTTCACAGGCAGAAATGAGGGGGATCAGTGCAGAAATGAGGAGATGAGAAGCAGAAATGAGGGGTTCACAGGCAGATGTGAGGGGATCACAGGAAGAAATGAGAGGATCAGTGGAAGAAATGAGGGGATCACAGTCAGAAATGAGGAGTTCACAGGCAGAAATGAGGGGTTCACAGGCAGAAATGAGGGGATCAGAAGAATAAATGAGGGGTTTCCAGGCAGATGTGAGGGGATCTCAAGCAGAAATAAGGGGATCACAGACAGAAATGAGGGGATCACAGGCAGAAATGAGGGGACCAGAGGCAGATGTGAGGGGTTCACAGACAGAAGTGAGGGGATCAGTGGCAGAAATGAGGGGATCAGAAGCAGAAATGAGGGGATCAGAGGCAGAAATGAGGGGTTCACTGGTTGAAATGAGGGGTTCACAGGCAGAAATGAGGGGATCAGTGGCAGAAATGAGGAGATAAGAAGCAGAAATGAGGGGTTCACAGGCAGATGTGAGGGGATCACAGGAAGAAATGAGGGGATCAGTGGAAGAAATGAGGGGATCAGATGCTGAAATGAGGGGTTCACGGGCAGAAATGAGGAGATCAGAAGAATAAATGAGGGGTTTCCAGGCAGATGTGAGGGGATCTCAAGGAGAAATAAGGGGATCACAGACAGAAATGAGGGGATCACAGGCAGAAATGAGGGCTTCACAGGAAGAAATGAGGGGATCAGAGGCAGAAATGAGGGGTTCACAGGCAGAAATGAGGGGATCAGAAGAATAAATGAGGGGTTTCCAGGCAGATGTGAGGGGATCTCAAGCAGAAATAAGGGGATCACAGACAGAAATGAGGGGATCACAGGCAGAAATGAGGGGATCAGTGGCAGAATTGAGGGGTTCACAGGCAGAAATGAGGGGATCAGAAGAATAAATGAGGGGTTTTCCAGGCAGATGTGAGGGGATTTCAAGCAGAAATAATGGGATCACAGACAGAAATGAGGGGATCACAGGCAGAAATGAGGGGATCAGTGGCAGAATTGAGGGGCTCCCAGGCGGAAATGAGGGGATCAGAAGCAGAAATGAGGGATTCACAGGACGAAATGAGGGGTTCACAAGCAGAAATGAGGGGATCACAGGCAGATGTGAGGGGATCACAGGCAGGAATGAGGGGATCAGAAGCAGAAATGAGGGGTTTCCAGGGAGATGTGAGTGAATCACAGGCAGAAATAGGGGGATGAGAAGCAGATATGAGGGGATCAGAGGCAGAAATGAGGGCTTCACAGGCAGAAATTAGGGGATCAGAGGCAGAAATGAGGGGATCACAGGCAGAAATGAGGGCTTCACAGGCAGAAATGAGGGGATCAGAGGCGCAAATGAGGGGTTCACAGTCAGATGTGAGGCGATCAGAGGCAGGAATGAGGGGATCAGTGGCAGAAATGAGGGGATCACAGTCAGAAATAAGGGGATCAGAGGCAGATATGAGGGGATCACAGGCAGATGTGAGGGGTTATCAGGCAGAAATGAGGGGATCACAGGATGAAATGAGGGGGTCATAAGCAGAATTGCGGGGATCAATAGCAGAAATGAGGGTTTCAAAGGCAGGAATGAGTTGTTCACACGCATAAATGAGGGGATCACAGGCAGATATGAGGGGAATACTGGCAGAAATGAAGGGATCAGAAGTAGAAATGAGGGCTTCACAGGCAGAAATGTGGGGATCAGAAGCAGAAATGAGGGGTTTCCAGACAGATAGGAGGGATCACAGTCAGAAATGAGGGGTTCACAGGCAGAAATGGGGGGATCACTGGCAGAAATGAGTGCTTCACAGGCAGAAATGGGGGGATCAGAGGCAGATGTGAGGGGATCACAGGCATAAATGAGGGGTTCTCAGGCAGAAATGAGGGGTTCACAGGCAGAAAATAGGAGAGCAGTGGAAGAAATGAGGGGTTCACTAGCAAAAATGAGGGGAACACAGGCTGAAATCAGGGGTTCACATGCAGAAATGAGGGGATCAGAAGCAGAAATGAGGGGTTCACAGGCTGAAAATAGGAGAGCAGTGGAAGAAATGAGGGGTTCACTAGCAAAAATGGAGGGAACACAGGCTGAAATGAGGGGTTCACAGGCAGAAATGAGGGCTTCACAGGCAGAAATGAGGGGATCACAGGCAGAAATGAGGGCTTCACAGGCAGAAATGAGGGGATCAGAGGCGCAAATGAGGGGTTCACAGTCAGATGTGAGGCGATCAGAGGCAGAAATGAGGGGATCAGTGGCAGAAATGAGGGGATCAGAGGCAGATATGAGGGGATCACTGGCAGAAATGAGGGGTTCACAGGCAAAAATGAGGGGATCCGAGGCAGATATGTGGGGGATCAGAGGCAGATCTGAGGGGATCACAGGCAGAAATGAGGGGTTCACAAGCAGAAATGAGGGGTTCACAAGCAGAAATTAGGGGATCAGAGGCAGAAATGAGGGGATCAGAGGCAGATATGAGCGGATCCGTGGCAGAAATGACGGGTTTACAGGCAGAAATGAGGGCTACACAGGCAGAAAATAGGGGAGCAGTGGAAGAAATGAGGGGTTCACTAGCAAAAATGAGGGGAACACAGGCTGAAATGAGGGCTTCACAGGCAGATGTGAGGGGATCAGAAGCAGAAATGAGGGGTTCACACGCATAAATGAGGGGATCAGAGGCAGGTGTGAGGGGTTCACAGGCAGAAGTGAGGGGATCAGTGGCAGAAATGAGGGGATCAGAAGCAGAAATGAGGGGATCAGAGGCAGAAATGAGGGGTTCTCTGGCAGAATTGAAGAGACCACAGGCTGAAATTAGGGGTTCACAGGCAGAAATGAGGGGATCAGTGGCAGAAATGAGGAGATCAGAAGCATAAATGCGGGGTTCACAGGCAGATGTGAGGGGATCACAGGAGGAAATGAGGGGATCAGTGGCAGAAATGAGGGGATCAGAGGCAGAAATGAGGGGTTCACAGGATGAAATGACGGGATCATAGGCAGAATTGCGGGGATCAAAAGCAGAAATGAGGGTTTCACAGCCAAGAATGAGGGGATCAGAGGCAGATATGTGGGGATCAGATGAAGATGTGAGGGGATCACAGGCAGAAATGAGGGGTTCACAAGCAGAAATGAGGGGATCAGAGGCAGATATGAGCGGATCAGTGGTAGAAATGTGGGGTTCACAGGCAGAAATGAGGGGATCAGAAGCAGAAATGAGGGGATCAGAGGCAGAAATGAGGGGATCAGACGCAGAAATGAGGGGATCAGAGGCAGAAATGAGGGGATCACAGGCAGAAATGAGGGGTTCAGAGGCAGAAAATAGGGGAGCAGTGGAAGAAATGAGGGGTTCACTAGCAAAAATGAGGGGAACACAGGCTGAAATGAGGGGTTCACATGCAGATGTGAGGGGATCAGAAGCAGAAATGAGGGGTTCACAGGCATAAATGAGGGGATCAGAGGCAGATGTGAGGGGTTCACTGGCAGATTTGAGGGGATCAGTGGAAGAAATGAGGGGGATCAGAGGCGGAAATGAGGGGTTCACGGGCAGAAATGAGGGTTTCACAAGCAGAAATGAGGGGTTCTCTGGCAGAAATGAGGAGACCACAGGCTGAAATGAGGGGTTCACAGGCAGAAATGAGGGGATCAGTGGCAGAAATGAGGAGATGAGAAGCAGAAATGAGGGGTTCACAGGCAGATGTGAGGGGATCACAGGAAGAAATGAGAGGATCAGTGGAAGAAATGAGGGGATCACAGTCAGAAATGAGGAGTTCACAGGCAGAAATGAGGGGTTCACAGGCAGAAATGAGGAGTTCACAGGCCAGAAATGAGGGGTTCACAGGCAGAAATGAGGGGATCAGAAGAATAAATGAGGGGTTTCCAGGCAGATGTGAGGGGATCTCAAGCAGAAATAAGGGGATCACAGACAGAAATGAGGGGATCACAGGCAGAAATGAGGGACCAGAGGCAGATGTGAGGGGTTCACAGACAGAAGTGAGGGGATCAGTGGCAGAAATGAGGGGATCAGAAGCAGAAATGAGGGGATCAGAGGCAGAAATGAGGGGTTCACTGGTTGAAATGAGGGGTTCACAGGCAGAAATGAGGGGATCAGTGGCAGAAATGAGGAGATAAGAAGCAGAAATGAGGGGTTCACAGGCAGATGTGAGGGGATCACAGGAAGAAATGAGGGGATCAGTGGAAGAAATGAGGGGATCAGAGGCAGAAATGAGGGGTTCACGGGCAGAAATGAGGAGATCAGAAGAATAAATGAGGGGTTTCCAGGCAGATGTGAGGGGATCTCAAGGAGAAATAAGGGGATCACAGACAGAAATGAGGGGATCACAGGCAGAAATGAGGGCTTCACAGGAAGAAATGAGGGGATCAGAGGCAGAAATGAGGGGTTCACAGGCAGAAATGAGGGGATCAGAAGAATAAATGAGGGGTTTCCAGGCAGATGTGAGGGGATCTCAAGCAGAAATAAGGGGATCACAGACAGAAATGAGGGATCACAGGCAGAAATGAGGGGATCAGTGGCAGAATTGAGGGGTTCACAGGCAGAAATGAGGGGATCAGAAGAATAAATGAGGGGTTTCCAGGCAGATGTGAGGGGATTTCAAGCAGAAATAATGGGATCACAGACAGAAATGAGGGGATCACAGGCAGAAATGAGGGGATCAGTGGCAGAATTGAGGGGCTCCCAGGCGGAAATGAGGGGATCAGAAGCAGAAATGAGGGATTCACAGGACGAAATGAGGGGTTCACAAGCAGAAATGAGGGGATCACAGGCAGATGTGAGGGGATCACAGGCAGGAATGAGGGGATCAGAAGCAGAAATGAGGGGTTTCCAGGGAGATGTGAGTGAATCACAGGCAGAAATAGGGGGATGAGAAGCAGATATGAGGGGATCAGAGGCAGAAATGAGGGCTTCACAGGCAGAAATGAGGGGATCAGAGGCAGAAATGAGGGGATCACAGGCAGAAATGAGGGCTTCACAGGCAGAAATGAGGGGATCAGAGGCGCAAATGAGGGGTTCACAGTCAGATGTGAGGCGATCAGAGGCAGGAATGAGGGGATCAGTGGCAGAAATGAGGGGATCACAGTCAGAAATAAGGGGATCAGAGGCAGATATGAGGGGATCACAGGCAGAAATGAAGGTTTCATCGGCAGAAATTAGGGGATCAGTGGCAGAAATGAGGGGATCACAGTCAGAAATAAGGGGTTCACAGGCAGAAATGAGGGGATCAGCGGCAGAAATGAGGGGTTCACAGGCAGAAATGAGGGGATCACAGGATGAAATGACGGGATCATAGGCAGAATTGCGGGGATCAAAAGCAAAAATGAGGGTTTCACAGGCAAGAATGAGGGGATCAGAGGCAGATATGTGGGGATCAGAGGCAGATGTGAGGGGATCACAAGTAGAAATGAGGGGTTCACAGGCAGAAATGAGGGGTTCACAGGCAGAAATGAGGGGATCAGCGGCAGAAATGAGGGAATCACAGGCAGTAATGAGGGGATCACAGGCAGAAAATAGGGGAGCAGTGGAAGAAATGAGGGGTTCACTAGTAAAAATGAGGGGAACACAGGCTGAAATGAGGGCTTCACAGGCAGATGTGAGGGGATCAGAAGCAGAAATGAGAGGTTCACACGCATAAATGAGGGGATCAGAGGCAGATGTGAGGGGTTCACAGGCAGAAGTGAGGGGATCAGTGGCAGAAATGAGGGGATCAGAAGCAGAAATGAGGGGATCAGAGGAAGAAATGAGGGGTTCACTGGCTGAAATGAGGGGTACACAGGCAGAAATGAGGGGATCAGTGGTAGAAATGAGGAGATCAGAAGCAGAAATGAGGGGTTCACAGGCAGATGTGAGGGGATCAGAAGCAGAAATGAGGGGTTTCCAGACAGATAGGAGGGATCACAGTCAGAAATGAGGGGTTCACAGGCAGAAATGAGGGGATCAGAGGCAGATATGAGGGGATCACTGGCAGAAATGAGGGGTTAACAGGCAAAAATGAGGGATCCGAGGCAGATATGTGGGAATCAGAGGCAGATGTGTGGGGATCACAGGCAGAAATGAGGGAATCAGAAGCAGAAATGAGGGGATCAGAGGCAGAAATGAGGGGATCAGAAGCAGAAATGAGGGGTTCACAGGCAGAAAATCGGTGGGCAGTGGAAGAAATGAGGGGTTCACTAGCAAAAATGAGGGGAACACAGGCTGAAATGAGGGCTTCATAGGCAGATGTGAGGGGATCAGTGGAAGAAATGAGGGGATCAGAGGCAGAAATGGTGGGATCAGAGGGAGATGTGAGGGGATCAGAGGCAGAAATGAGGGGTTCACAGGCAGAAATGAGGGATCAGTGGCAGAAATGAGGGGTTCACAAGCAGAAATGAGGGAATCAGAAGCAGATATGAGGGGATCAGAGGCAGAAATGAGGGGATCAGAGGCAGAAATGAGGGGTTCACAGGCAGAAAATAGGGGAGCAGTGGAAGAAATGAGGGGTTCACTAGCAAAAATGAGGGGAACACAGGCTGAAATAAGGGATTCATAGGCAGATGTTAGGGGATCAGAAGCAGAAATGAGAGGTTCACACGCATAAATGAGGGGATCAGATGCAGATGTGAGGGTTCACAGGCAGAAGTGAGGGGATCAGTGGCAGAAATGAGGGGATCAGAAGCAGAAATGAGGGGATCAGAGGCAGAAATGAGGGGTTCACGGGCAGAAATGAGGGTTTCACAAGCAGAAATTAGGGGATCAGAGGCAGAAATGAGGGGTTCACCGGGTAAAATGAGGGGTTCGCAGGCAGAAATGAGGGGATCAGTGGCAGAAATGAGGAGATCAGAAGCAGAAATGAGGGGGTCACAGGCAGATGTGAGGGGATCAGAGGCAGAAATGAGGGGTTCACAGGCAGATGTGAGGGGATCACAGGCAGAAATGAGGGGATCAGAAGGACAAATGAGGGGTTCAAGAGAAGAACAGAGGGGATCAGTGGCAGAATCAGGGGCTCACAGGCAAAAATGAGGGGATCAGAAACAGAAATGAGGGGTTCACAGGCAGAAATCAGGGCTTCACAGGAAGAAATGAGGGGATCAGAGTCCGAAATGAGGTGATCAGAGGCCGATATGAGGGGATCACAGGCAGAAATGAGGGGATCAGAGGCAGAAATGAGGGGATCACAGGACGAAATGAGGGGATCAGAGGCAGATATGAGTCGATCAGTGGCAGAAATGAGGGGTTCACTGGCAGAAATGAGGGGATCAGTGGCCGAAATGAGGGGTTCACTGGTAGAAATGAAGGGATCAGTGGGAGAAATGAGGGGATCAGAAGCAGAAATGAGGGGATCAGAAGCAGAAATTAGGGTTTCCAGGCAGATATGAGGGATCAGAGGCAGATGTGAGGGGATCACAGGCAGAAATAAGGGGTTCTCAGGCAGAAATGAGGGGTTCACAAGCGGAAATGCGGGGATCAGAGGCAGATATGAGCGGATCAGTGGCAGAAATGAGGGGATCGGACGAAGCAATGAGGGGATCAGAGGATGAAATGAGGGGATCCGAAGCAGAAATGAGGGGATCAGAGGCAGAAATGAAAGGTTCACCGGCAGATATGAGGGGATCAGAAGCAGAAATGCGGTTTCCCGGCAGATATGAGGGATCAGAGGCAGATGTGAGGTGATCACAGGCAGAAAGGAGGGGTTCACAGGCAGAAATGAGGGGATGAGAAGCAGAAATGAGGGGATCAGAGGCAGAAATGAGGCGATCTCAGGCAGAAATGTGGGGATCAGAGGCAGTAATGAGGGGATCAGAAGCAGAAATGAGGGGTTCACAGGCAGATGTGAGGGGATCAGAGGCAGAAATGAGGGGATCAGAAGCAGAAATGAGGGGTTCACAGAAAGATGTGAGGGGATCAGAGGCAGAAATGAGGGGTTCACTGGCAGAAATGAGGGGTTCAGAAGCAGAAATTAGGGGTTCACTGGCAGAAATGAGGAGAACACAGGCTGAAATGAGGGGTTCACAGGCAGAAATGAGGGGATCAGAAGAAGAAATGAGGGGATCAGAGGCAGAAATGACGGGATCAGAGGCAGATATGAGGGGATCATTGGAAGAAATGTGGAGTTCACAAGCAGAAATTAGGGGATCCGTGGAAGAAATGTGGGAATCAGAAGCAGAAATGAGGGGATCAGAGGCAGAAATGAGGGCTTCACAGGCAGAAATGTAGGGTAAAGGGGTAGATAGGAGAGGATCGGAGGCAGAAATGAGGGGATCAGAAGTAGAAATGAGGGGTTTCCAGGCAGATGTGAGGGGATCACAGGCAGAAATCAGTTTATCACAGGCAGAATTGACGGGTTCACAGGCAGAAATGAGGGCTTCATAGGCAGAAATTTGGGATCAGCGGCAGAAATGAGGGGATCAGCGGAAGATATGAGGGGATCATTAGCAGAAATGAGGGCTTCACAGCAGAAATGAGGGGAACAGAGGCAGAAATTAGGGGATCACAGGCAGAAATGAGGGTTTCATAGGAAGAAATGAAGGGATCTGAAGCAGAAATGAGGGAATCACAGGCAGAAATGATGGGATCATTGGCAGAAATGAGGGGATCGGTAGCAGAAATGAAGGGATGAAAAGCAGAAATGAGGGGTTTCCAGGCAGATGTGAGGGGATCACAGGCAGAAATGAGGGGATTAGAGGCAGAATTGAGTGGCTCACAGGCAGAAATGAGGGGAACAGAAGCAGAAATGAGGGGTTCACAGGCAGAAATCAGGGCTTCACAGGCAGAAATGAGGGGATCACAGGCAGAAATGAGGGGATCACAGGCAGAAATGAGGGGATCAGTGGCAGAAATGAGGGGTTCACAGGCAGAACTGAGAGGATCAGAAGCAGAAATGAGGGGTTCACAGGCAGATGTGAGGGGATCAGAAGCACAAATAAGGGGATCAGAGGCAGAAATGATGGGATCACAGGCAGAAATGAGGGGATCAGAGGCAGATATGGGGGGATCACAGGAAGAAATGAAGGCTTCATAAGCAGAAATTAGGGGATCAGTGGCAGAAATGAGGGGATCACAGTCAGAAATGAGGGGTTATCAGGCAGAAATGAGGGGATCACAGGATGAAATGACGGGATCATAAGCAGAATTTCGGGGATCAAAGCAGAAATGAGGGTTTCACAGAAAGGAATGAGGGGTTCACACGCATAAATGAGGGGATCGCAGGCAGATATGAGGGGAATACTGGCAGAAATGAAGGGAACAGAGGCAGATATGAGGGGATCAGTGGCCGAAATGAAGGGATCAGAAGTAGAAATGAGGGCTTCACAGGCAGAAATGTGGGGATCAGAAGCAGAAATGAGGGGTTTCCAGACAGATAGGAGGATCACAGTCAGAAATGAGGGGTTCACAGGCAGAAATGGGGGGATCACTGGCAGAAATGAGTGGTTCACCGGCAGAAATGGGGGGATCAGAGGCAGATGTGAGGGGATCACAGGCATAAATGAGGGGTTCTCCGGCAGAAATGAGGGGTTCACAAGCGGAAATGAGGGGATCAGAGGCAGAAATAAGGGGATCAGAGGCAGATATGAGCGGATCAGTGGCAGAAATGAGGGGTTCACAGGCAGAAATGAGGGGATCAGAGGCAGATATGAGGGGATCACAGGCAGAAATGAGGGGATCACAGGAAGAAATGAGGGGTTCACAGGCAGAAAATAGGGGAGCAGTGGAAGAAATGAGGGGTTCACTAGCAAAAATGAGGGGAACACAGGCTGAAATGAGGGGTTCACAGGCAGAAATGAGGGGATCAGAAGCAGAAATGAGGGGTTCACACGCATAAATGAGGGGATCAGAGGCAGATGTGAGGGGTTCACAGGCAGATGTGAGGGGATCAGTGGGAGAAATGAGGGGATCAGAAGCAGAAATGAGGGGATCAGAGGCAGAAATGACGGGATCACATGCAGAAATGTGGGGATCAGAGGCAGGTGTGAGGGGATCAGAGGCAGAAATGGGGGGATCACAGGCAGATGTGACGGCATCACAGGCAGAAATGAGGGTTCACAGGCAGAAATGAGGGGATCAGAGGCAGAAATGAGGGGATCAGAGGCAGATATGAGGGGATCAGTGGCAGAAATGAAGGGATCAGAAGGAGAAATGAGGGCTTCGCAGGCAGAAATGTGGGGATCAGAAGCAGAAATGAGGGGTTTCCAGACAGATAGGAGGTATCACGGTAAGAAATGAGGGGATCACAGGGAGAAATGAGGGGATCAGAGGAAGATATGAGGGGATCACTGGCAGAAATGAGGGGTTGACAGGCAGGAATGAGGGCTTCATAGGCAGAAATTTGGGGATCAGCGGCAGAAATGAGGAGATCAGAGGAAGACATGAGGGGATCATTAGCAGAAATGAGGGCTTCACAGGCAGAAATGAGGGGAACAGAGGCAGAAATTAGGGGATCACAGGCAGAAATGAGGGGTTCATAGGAAGAAATGAGGGGATCTGAAGCAGAAATGAGGGGATCTATGGCAGAAATGATGGGATCGTTGGCAGAAATGAGGGGATCAGTGGAAGAAATGAGATGATCAGAAGCAGATATGTGTGGAACAGTGGTAGAAATGAGGGGTTCACTGCCAGAAATGAGAGGATCATTAGCAGAAATGAGGGGATCACAGGCAGAAATGAGGGGTTCACAGGCAGAAATGAGGGGATCAGTGGAAGAAATGAGGGGATCACAGGCAGAATTGAGGGGATCAGAGGCAGAAATGACGGGATCAGAGGCAGAAATGTGGAGTTAACAGGCGCAAATTAGGGAATCAGTGGCAGAAATGAGGGAATCAGAAGCAGAAATGAGGGGATCAGAGGCAGAAATGAGGGCTTCACAGGCAGAAATGAAGGGATCAGAGGAAGAAATGAAGGGGTTCACGGGCAGAAATGAGGGGATCAGAAGCAGAAACGAGGGGATCACAGGAAGAAATGAGGGAATCACAGCCAGAAATGAGGGGATCAGTGGAAGAAATGAGGGGTTCACAGGCAGAAATGAGGGGATCATTGGCAGAAATGAGGGGATCACAGGAAAAAATGAGGGGATGAGAAGAAGAAATGAGGGGATCAGAGGCAGAAATGAGGGGATCTCAGGCAGAAATGTGGGGATCAGAAGCAGCAATGAGGGGTTCTCAGGCAGAAATGAGGGCTTCACAGCAGAACTGACGGGATCAGAGGGAGAAATGAGGGGATCACAGGCAGAAATGAGGGGATCAGAGGCAGATATGGGGGGATCAAAGGAAGAAATGAAGGCTTCATAGGCAGAAATTAGGGGATCAGGTGCAGAAATGAGGGGATCACAGTAAGAAATGAGGGGTTATCAGGCAGAAATGAGGGGATCACAGGATGAAATGACGGGATCATAAGCAGAATTGCGGGGATCAAAAGCAGAAATGAGGGATTCAAAGGCAGATGTGAGGGGATCACAGTCAGAAATGAGGTGTTCACAGGCAGAAATGAGGGATCAGAAGAAGAAATGAGGGGATCAGAGGCAGAAATGAGGGGTTCACAGGCAGAAATGAGGGGATCAGAGGCAGATATGAGGGGATCATTAGCAGAAATGAGGGGATCAGAGGCAGAAATGAGGGGATCAGTGGAAGAAATGAGGGGATCAGAGGCAGAATTGAGGGGATCAGAGGCAGAAATGACGGGATCAGAGGCAGAAATGTGGAGTTCACAGGCGCAAATTAGGGAATCAGTGGCAGAAATGACGGAATCAGAAGCAGAAATGAGGGGATCAGAGGCAGAAATGAGGGCTTCACAGGCAGAAATGAAGGGATCAGAGGAAGAAATGAAGGGGTTCACGGGCAGAAATGAGGGGATCAGACGCAGAAACGAGGGGATCACAGGAAGAAATGAGGGAATCACAGCCAGAAATGAGGGGATCAGTGGAAGAAATGAGGGGTTCACAGGCAGAAATGAGGGGATCATTGGCAGAAATGAGGGGATCACAGGCAAAAATGAGGGGATGAGAAGCAGAAATGAGGGGATCAGAGGCAGAAATGAGGGGATCTCAGGCAGAAATGTGGGGATCAGAGGCAGAAATGAGGGGATCAGAAGCAGAAATGAGGGGTTCACAGGCAGATGTGAAGGGATCACAGTCAGAAATGAGGTGTTCACAGGCAGAAATGAGGGGATCAGAAGAAGAAATGAGGGGATCAGAGGCAGAAATGAGGGGATCAGAGGCAGAATTGAGGGGATCAGAGGCAGAATTCAGGGGCTCATAGGCAGAAATGTGGGGATAAGAAGCAGAAATGAGGGGTTCACAGGCAGAAATGAGGGCTTCACAGGCAGAAATGAGGGGATCAAAGGCAGAAATGAGGGGATCAGTGGCAGAAATGAGGGGTTCACAGGCAGATGTGAGGGGATCAGAAGCACAAATAAGGGGATCAGAGGCAGAAATGAGGGGATCCGTGGCAGAAATGAGGGGTTCACAGGCAGAAATGAGGGGATGAAAAGCAGAAATGAGGGGATCAGAGGCAGAAATTAGGGGATCTCAGGCAGAAATGTGGGGATCAGAGGCAGAAATTAGGGGATCAGAAGCAGAAATGAGGGGTTCACAGGCAGATGTGAGGGGATCACAGTCAGAAATGAGGTGTTAACAAGCAGAAATCAGGGGATCAGAAGAAATGAGGGGATAAGGCAGAAATGAGGGGTTCACAGGCAGAAATGAGGGGATCAGTGGCAGAAATGAGGGGTTCACAGGAAGAACTGTGGGTATCAGAAGCAGAAATGAGGGGTTCACAGGCAGATGTGAGGGGATCAGAAGCACACATAAGGGGATCAGAGGCAGAAATGAGGGGATCAGTGGCAGAAATGAGGGGATCACAGGCAGAAATGAGGGGATCAGAGGCAGATATGAGAGGATCATTGGCAGAAATGAGGGGTTCACTGGAAGAAATGTGGGAATCAGAGGCAGATGTGAGGGGATCACAAACAGAAATGAGGGGATCAGAAGCAGCAATGAGGGGTTCTCAGGCAGAAATGAGGGCTTCACAGCAGAACTGACGGGATCAGAGGGAGAAATGAGGGGAACACAGGCAGAAATGAAGGGATCAGAGGCAGATATGGGGGGATCAAAGGAAGAAATGAAGGCTTCATAGGCAGAAATTAGGGGATCAGGTGCAGAAATGAGGGGATCACAGTAAGAAATGAGGGGTTATCAGGCAGAAATGAGGGGATCACAGGATGAAATGACGGGATCATAAGCAGAATTGCGGGGATCAAAAGCAGAAATGAGGGTTTCAAAGGCAGATGTGAGGGGATCACAGTCAGAAATGAGGTGTTCACAGGCAGAAATGAGGGGATCAGAAGAAGAAATGAGGGGATCAGAGGCAGAAATGAGGGGTTCACAGGCAGAAATGAGGGGATCAGAGGCAGATATGAGGGGATCATTAGCAGAAATGAGGGGATCAGAGGCAGAAATGAGGGGTTCTCAAGAAGAAATGAGGGGATCAGTGGAAGAAGGAGGGGATCAGAGGCAGAAATCTGGAGTTCACAGGCACAAATTAGGGGATCAGTGGCAGAAATGAGGGAATCAGAAGCAGAAATGAGGGGATCAGACGCAGAAATGAGGGCTTCACAGGCAGAAATGAGGGGATCAGAGGAAGAAATGAGGGGTTCACAGGCAGAAATGAGGGGATCAGAAGCAGAAACGAGGGGATCACAGGAAGAAATGAGGGAATCACAGCCAGAAATGAGGGGATCAGTGGAAGAAATGAGGGGTTCACAGGCAGAAATGAGGGGATCAGAGGCAGATTTGAGGGGATCATTAGCAGAAATTAGGGGATCACCGGCAGAAATGAGGGGATCACAGGCAGAAATGAGGGGATCAGTGGCAGAAATGAGGGGTTCACAGGCAGATGTGAGGGGATCAGAAGCACAAATAAGGTGATCAGAGGAAGAAATGAGGGGATCCGTGGCAGAAATGAGGGGATCACAGGCAGAAATGAGGGGATGAGAAGCAGAAATGCAGGTTTCCCGGCAGATATGAGGGATCAGAGGTAGATGTGAGGGGATCACAGGCAGAAATGAGGGGTTCACAGGCAGAAATGAGGGATGAGAAGCAGAAATGAGGGGATCAGAGGCAGAAATGAGGGGATCTCAGGCAGAAATGTGGAGATCAGAGGCAAAATGAGGGGATCAGAATCAGAAATGAGGGGTTCACAGGCAGATGTGAGGGGATCACAGTCAGAAATGAGGTGTTCACAGGCAGAATTGAGGGGATCAGAAGAAGAAATGAGGGGATCGCAGGCAGAAATGAGGGGTTCACAGGCAGAAATTAGGGGATCAGAGGCAGATATGAGGGGATCATTAGCAGAAATGAGGGGGTCACAATCAGAAATGAGGGGATCACAGGCAGAAATGAGGGGTTCTCAAGAAGAAATGAGGGGATCAGTGGAAGAAATGAGGGGATCACAGGCAGAATTGAGGGGATCAGAGGCAGAAATGACGGGATCAGAGGCAGAAATGTGGAGTTCACAGGCACAAATTAGGGGATCAGTGGCAGAAATGAGGGAATCAGAAGCAGAAATGAGGGGATCAGACGCAGAAATGAGGGCTTCACAGGCAGAAATGAGGGGATCAGAGGAAGAAATGAGGGGTTCACAGGCCGAAATGAGGGGATCAGAAGCAGATATGGGAAGATCACAGGAAGAAATGAAGGCTTCACAGGCAGAAATTAGGGGATCAGGTGCAGAAATGAGGGGATCACAGGCAGAAATTAGGGGATCAGAGGCAGATATGGGGGGATCACAGGAAGAAATGAAGGCTTCATAGGCAGAATTGAGGGGATCAGTGGCAGAAATGAGGGGATCACAGTCAGAAATGAGGGGTTATCAGGCAGAAATGAGGGGATCACAGGATGAAATGAGGGGTCATAAGCAGAATTGCGGGGATCAATAGCAGAAATGAGGGTTTCAAAGGCAGGAATGAGTTGTTCACACGCATAAATGAGGGGATCACAGGCAGATATGAGGGGAATACTGGCAGAAATGAAGGGATCAGTAGAAATGAGGGCTTCACAGGCAGAAATGTGGGGATCAGAAGCAGAAATGAGGGTTTCCAGACAGATAGGAGGGATCACAGTCAGAAATGAGGGTTCACAGGCAGAAATGGGGGGATCACTGGCAGAAATGAGTGGTTCACAGGCAGAAATGGGGGATCAGAGGCAGATGTGAGGGGATCACAGGCATAAATGAGGGGTTCTCAGGCAGAAATGAGGGGTTCACAGGCAGAAAATAGGAGAGCAGTGGAAGAAATGAGGGGTTCACTAGCAAAAATGAGGGGAACACAGGCTGAAATCAGGGGTTCACATGCAGAAATGAGGGGATCAGAAGCAGAAATGAGGGGTTCACAGGCAGAAAATAGGAGAGCAGTGGAAGAAATGAGGGGTTCACTAGCAAAAATGAGGGGAACACAGGCTGAAATGAGGGATTCACAGGCAGAAAATAGGAGAGCAGTGGAAGAAATGAGGGGTTCACTAGCAAAAATGAGGGGAACACAGGCTGAAATGAGGGGTTCACAGGCAGAAATGAGGGGATCAGAAGCAGAAATGAGGGGTTCACACGCATAAATGAGGGGATCAGAGGCAGATGTGAGGGGTTCACAGGCAGATGTGAGGGGATCAGTGGCAGAAATGAGGGGATCAGAAGCAGAAATGAGGGGATCAGAGGCAGAAATGAGGGGTTCACAGGCAGAAATGAGGGCATCAGAAGCAGAAATGACGGGATCACATGCAGAAATGTGGGGATCAGAGGCAGGTGTGAGGGGATCAGAGGCAGAAATGAGGGAATCACAGGCAGTAATGAGGGGATCAGAGGCAGAAATGGGGGGATCAGAGGCAGATGTGACGGCATCACAGGCAGAAATGAGGGGTTCACAGGCAGAAATGAGGGTTTCACAGGCAGAAATGAGGGGATCAGAGGAAGAAATGTAGGGATCAGAGGCAGAAATGAGGGGATCAGAGGCAGATATGAGGGGATCAGTGGCAGAAATGAAGGGATCAGAAGGAGAAATGAGGGCTTCGCAGGCAGAAATGTGGGATCAGAAGCAGATATGAGGGGTTTCCAGACAGATAGGAGGTATCACAGTAAGAAATGAGGGGACCACAGGGAGAAATGAGGGGATCAGAGGAAGATATGAGGGGATCACTGGCAGAAATGAGGGGGTGACAGGCAGAAATGAGGGCTTCATAGGCAGAAATTTGGGGATCAGCGGCTGAAATGAGGGGATCAGAGGAAGATATGAGGAGATCATTAGCAGAAATGAGGGCTTCACAGGCAGAAATGAGGGGAACAGAGGCAGAAATGAGGGGATCACAGGCAGAAATGAGGGGTTCATAGGAAGAAATGAGGGGATCTGAAGCAGAAATTAGGGGATCTATGGCAGAAATGATGGGATCATTGGCAGAAATGAGGGGATCAGTGGCAAAAATGAGATGATCAGAGGCGGATATGAGGGGGTCATTGGCAGAAATGAGGGGATCAGAGGCAGATATGTGTGGAACAGTGGGAGAAACGAGGGGTTCACTGCCAGAAATGAGGGGATCAGTGGCAGAAATGTGGGGATCAGAAGCAGAAATGAGGGGATCAGAGGCAGAAATGAGGGGTTCACAGGCAGAAATGAGGGGATCAGTGCAGAAATGAGGGGTTCACAGGCAGATGTGAGGGGATCAGAAGCACAAATAAGGTGATCAGAGGAAGAAATGAGGGGATCCGTGGCAGAAATGAGGGGATCACAGGCAGAAATGAGGGGATGAGAAGCAGAAATGCAGGTTTCCCGGCAGATATGAGGGATCAGAGGTAGATGTGAGGGGATCACAGGCAGAAATGAGGGGTTCACAGGCAGAAATGAGGGGATGAGAAGCAGAAATGAGGGGATCAGAGGCAGAAATGAGGGGATCTCAGGCAGAAATGTGGAGATCAGAGGCAAAATGAGGGGATCAGAATCAGAAATGAGGGGTTCACAGGCAGATGTGAGGGGATCACAGTCAGAAATGAGGTGTTCACAGGCAGAATTGAGGGGATCAGAAGAAGAAATGAGGGGATCGCAGGCAGAAATGAGGGGTTCACAGGCAGAAATTAGGGGATCAGAGGCAGATATGAGGGGATCATTAGCAGAAATGAGGGGGTCACAATCAGAAATGAGGGGATCACAGGCAGAAATGAGGGGTTCTCAAGAAGAAATGAGGGGATCAGTGGAAGAAATGAGGGGATCACAGGCAGAATTGAGGGGATCAGAGGCAGAAATGACGGGATCAGAGGCAGAAATGTGGAGTTCACAGGCACAAATTAGGGGATCAGTGGCAGAAATGAGGGAATCAGAAGCAGAAATGAGGGGATCAGACGCAGAAATGAGGGCTTCACAGGCAGAAATGAGGGGATCAGAGGAAGAAATGAGGGGTTCACAGGCCGAAATGAGGGGATCAGAAGCAGATATGGGAAGATCACAGGAAGAAATGAAGGCTTCACAGGCAGAAATTAGGGGATCAGGTGCAGAAATGAGGGGATCACAGGCAGAAATTAGGGGATCAGAGGCAGATATGGGGGGATCACAGGAAGAAATGAAGGCTTCATAGGCAGAATTGAGGGGATCAGTGGCAGAAATGAGGGGATCACAGTCAGAAATGAGGGGTTATCAGGCAGAAATGAGGGGATCACAGGATGAAATGAGGGGGTCATAAGCAGAATTGCGGGGATCAATAGCAGAAATGAGGGTTTCAAAGGCAGGAATGAGTTGTTCACACGCATAAATGAGGGGATCACAGGCAGATATGAGGGGAATACTGGCAGAAATGAAGGGATCAGTAGAAATGAGGGCTTCACAGGCAGAAATGTGGGGATCAGAAGCAGAAATGAGGGGTTTCCAGACAGATAGGAGGGATCACAGTCAGAAATGAGGGGTTCACAGGCAGAAATGGGGGATCACTGGCAGAAATGAGTGGTTCACAGGCAGAAATGGGGGGATCAGAGGCAGATGTGAGGGGATCACAGGCATAAATGAGGGGTTCTCAGGCAGAAATGAGGGGTTCACAGGCAGAAAATAGGAGAGCAGTGGAAGAAATGAGGGGTTCACTAGCAAAAATGAGGGGAACACAGGCTGAAATCAGGGGTTCACATGCAGAAATGAGGGGATCAGAAGCAGAAATGAGGGGTTCACAGGCAGAAAATAGGAGAGCAGTGGAAGAAATGAGGGGTTCACTAGCAAAAATGAGGGGAACACAGGCTGAAATGAGGGATTCACAGGCAGAAAATAGGAGAGCAGTGGAAGAAATGAGGGGTTCACTAGCAAAAATGAGGGGAACACAGGCTGAAATGAGGGGTTCACAGGCAGAAATGAGGGGATCAGAAGCAGAAATGAGGGGTTCACACGCATAAATGAGGGGATCAGAGGCAGATGTGAGGGGTTCACAGGCAGATGTGAGGGGATCAGTGGCAGAAATGAGGGGATCAGAAGCAGAAATGAGGGGATCAGAGGCAGAAATGAGGGGTTCACAGGCAGAAATGAGGGCATCAGAAGCAGAAATGACGGGATCACATGCAGAAATGTGGGGATCAGAGGCAGGTGTGAGGGGATCAGAGGCAGAAATGAGGGAATCACAGGCAGTAATGAGGGGATCAGAGGCAGAAATGGGGGGATCAGAGGCAGATGTGACGGCATCACAGGCAGAAATGAGGGGTTCACAGGCAGAAATGAGGGTTTCACAGGCAGAAATGAGGGGATCAGAGGAAGAAATGTAGGGATCAGAGGCAGAAATGAGGGGATCAGAGGCAGATATGAGGGGATCAGTGGCAGAAATGAAGGGATCAGAAGGAGAAATGAGGGCTTCGCAGGCAGAAATGTGGGGATCAGAAGCAGATATGAGGGGTTTCCAGACAGATAGGAGGTATCACAGTAAGAAATGAGGGGACCACAGGGAGAAATGAGGGGATCAGAGGAAGATATGAGGGGATCACTGGCAGAAATGAGGGGTTGACAGGCAGAAATGAGGGCTTCATAGGCAGAAATTTGGGGATCAGCGGCTGAAATGAGGGGATCAGAGGAAGATATGAGGAGATCATTAGCAGAAATGAGGGCTTCACAGGCAGAAATGAGGGGAACAGAGGCAGAAATGAGGGGATCACAGGCAGAAATGAGGGGTTCATAGGAAGAAATGAGGGGATCTGAAGCAGAAATTAGGGGATCTATGGCAGAAATGATGGGATCATTGGCAGAAATGAGGGGATCAGTGGCAAAAATGAGATGATCAGAGGCGGATATGAGGGGGTCATTGGCAGAAATGAGGGGATCAGAGGCAGATATGTGTGGAACAGTGGGAGAAACGAGGGGTTCACTGCCAGAAATGAGGGGATCAGTGGCAGAAATGTGGGGATCAGAAGCAGAAATGAGGGGATCAGAGGCAGAAATGAGGGGTTCACAGGCAGAAATTAGGGGATCAGAGGCAGATATGAGGGGATCA
Organism: Anomalospiza imberbis; assembly: GCF_031753505.1. Classification (NCBI taxonomy): domain Eukaryota; kingdom Metazoa; phylum Chordata; class Aves; order Passeriformes; family Viduidae; genus Anomalospiza; species Anomalospiza imberbis. Next base: position 61,895 of record NW_027099878.1, read on the forward strand.
TTAGCAGAAATGAGGGGATCACAGGCAGAAATGAGGGGGTCACAGGCAGAAATGAGAGTATCAGTGGCAGAAATGAGGGGTTCACAGGCAGATGTGAGGGGATCAGAAGCACAAATAAGGGGATCAGAGGCAGAAATGAGGGGATCCGTGGCAGAAATGAGGGGATCACAGGCAGAAATGAGGGGATGAGAAGCAGAAATGCGGGTTTCCCGGCAGATATGAGGGATCAGAGGCAGATGTGAGGGGATCACAGGCAGAAATGAGGGGTTCACAGGCAGAAATGAGGGGATGAGAAGCAGAAATGAGGGGATCAGAGGCAGAAATGTGGAGTTCACAGGCAGAAATGTGGAGATCAGAGGCAGAAATGAGGGGATCAGAAGCAGAAATGAGGGGTTCACAGGCAGATGTGAGGGGATCACAGTCAGAAATGAGGTGTTCACAGGCAGAATTGACGGGATCAGAAGAAGAAATGAGGGGATCAGAGGCAGAAATGAGGGGTTCACAGGCAGAAATTAGGGGATCAGAGGCAGATATGAGGGGATCATTAGCAGAAATGAGGGGGTCACAATCAGAAATGAGGGGATCACAGGCAGAAATGAGGGGTTCTCAAGAAGAAATGAGGGGATCAGTGGAAGAAATGAGGGGATCACAGGCAGAATTGAGGGGATCAGAGGCAGAAATGACGGATCAGAGGCAGAAATGAGGGGTTCATAAGCAGAAATGAGGGGATCAGAGGCAGAAATGACGGGATCACATGCAGAAATGTGGGGATCAGAGGCAGGTGTGAGGGGATCAGAGGCAGAAATGAGGGAATCACAGGCAGTAATGAGGGGATCAGAGGCAGAAATGGGGGGATCAGAGGCAGATGTGACGGCATCACAGGCAGAAATGAGGGGTTCACAGGCAGAAATGAGGGGAACAGAGGCAGAAATTAGGGGATCACAGGCAGAAATGAGGGGTTCATAGGTAGAAATGAGGGGATCAGAGGCAGAAATGAGGGGTTCACAGGCAGAAATGAGGGGATCAGTGGCAGAAATGAGGGGTTCACAGGCAGAAATGAGGGGATCATTGGCAGAAATGAGGGGTTCACAGGCAGAAATTAGGGGATCAGTGGCAGAAGTGAGGGGATCAGAAGCAGAAATGCGGGTTTCCCGGCAGATATGCGGGATCAGAGGCAGATGTGAGGGGATCACAGGCAGAAATGAGGGGATCAGAGGCCGATATGAAGGGATAAGTGGCAGAAATGAGGGGTTCACCAGGCCGAAATGAGTGGTTCACAGGCCGAAATGAGGGGATTAGAGGCAGAAATGAGGGCATCAGAAGGAGAAATGAGGGGTTCGCAGGCAGAAATGAGGGGATCAGAAGCAGAAATGAGGGGTTCACACGCATAAATGAGGGGATCAGAGGCAGATGTGAGGGGTTCACAGGCAGATGTGAGGGGATCAGTGGCAGAAATGAGGGGATCAGAAGCAGAAATGAGGGGATCACAGGTAGAAATGAGGGGATCAGAGGCAGAAATGACGGGATCACATGCAGAAATGTGGGGATCAGAGGCAGATGTGACGGCATCACAGGCAGAAATGAGGGGTTCACAGGCAGAAATAAGGGTTTCACAAGCAGAAATGAGGGGATCGGAGGCAGAAATGAGGGGTTTAGAAGGAGAAATGAGGGCTTCGCAGGAAGAAATGTGGGGATCAGAAGCAGAAATGAGGGGTTTCCAGACAGATAGGAGGTATCACAGTAAGAAATGAGGGGATCAGTGGCAGAATTGAGGGGCTCACAGGCAAAAATGAGGGGATCAGAATCAGAAATGAGGGGTTCACAGGCAGAAATGATGGCTTCACAGGCAGAAATGAGGGGGTCAGAGGCAGAAATGAGGGGATCACAGGCAGGAATGAGGGGATCAGAGGCAGATATGAGTGGATCAGTGGCAGATATGAGGGGTTAACTGGCAGAAATGAGGGGATCAGAGGCCGAAATGAGGGGATCAGTAGCAGAAATGAGGGGATCAGAGGC